>NW_028270264.1:72500-170800 GCF_037043375.1 Chiloscyllium plagiosum | reverse complement strand
GGGACGTGGGGGGAGGGGAGGCGAAGTGGGGAGAGGAGGGAAACTAGTGGGAAGAGGAGCAAAAGTGGGGGAGGGGAGGGGATGTGGGGGTGGGGAGGGGATGTTGGGGAGAGGAGGGGCAAGTGGAGGGAGGGGAGGGGAAGTGGGACAGGGATGGGGAAGTGGAAAGAGTGGGGGGGAAGTGGAGGGAGAGGGGAGGGGGAGAGGGGAGGGGAAGGGGGAGAGGGGAGGGGAAGTGGGGGAGAGGGTAAGGAAAGTAGGAGAGGGGAGGGGAAGTGGGGGAGAGGGGAGGGAAGTGGGGAGAGGAGGGGAAGTGGGGGGAGGGAGGAAGTGGGGGAGGGGAGTGGAAGTGGGGGGAGGGGAGGGAAGTGGGGGGAGGGGAAGTGGGGAGAGGGGAGGGAAGTGGGGGGAGGGGCAGTGGGGAGAGGGGAGGGAAGTGGGGGGAGGGGAAGTGGGGGGAGGGGAAGTGGGGGGAGGGGAGGGAAGTGGGGGAGAGATGGGGAAGTAGGGGGAGGGGAAGTGGGGGGAGGGGAGGGAAGTGGGGAGAGGGAGGGAAGTGGGGGAAGGGCAAGTAGGGGAGAGGAGAGGAAGTGGGGGAGGGAAGGGGAAGTGGGGGAGAGGGAGGGGAAGTGGTGGGAGGGGAGGGGAAGTGGGGAGAGGGGAGGGGAAGTGGGGAGAGGGGAGGGGAGTGGAGGAGGGGAGGGGAAGTGGAGGGAGGGTCGGGGAAGGGGGAGGGTCGGGGAAGTGGGGGAGGGGAGGGGAAGTGGGTGAGAGGAGGGGAAGGGGGGAGAGGGGAGGGGAAGGGGGTGAGGGGAGGGGAAGGGGGGGAGGGAAGTGGGGGAGAGGGGAGGGGAAGTGGGGGAGAGGGGAGGGGATGTAGAAGAAGGGAGGGGAAGTGGTGGGAGAGGAGCAATAGTGGGGGAGGGGAGGGGAAGGGGGGTGAGGGGAGGGGAAGGGGGGAGAGGGGAGGGGAAGTGGGGGGAGGGGAGGGGAAGTGGGGGAGAGGGGAGGGGAAGTGGGGGAGGGGAGGGAGGGGAAGTGTGGGGGTGGGGAGTAGAAGTGGGGGGAGGGGAGGGGAAGTGGGGGAGAGGAGGGGAAGTGAGGAAGGGGAGGGGAAGTGGGGGGAGGGAAGTGGGGGGAGGGGAGGGAAGTGGGGGAGAGATGGGGAAGTAGGGGGAGGGGAAGTGGGGGGAGGGGAGGGAAGTGGGGAGAGGGGAGGGAAGTGGGGGAGGGCAAGTAGGGGAGAGGAGAGGAAGTGGGGGAGGGGAGGGGAAGTGGGGGGGGAAGTGGGGGAGCGGAGGGGAAGTGGTGGGAGGGGAGGGGAAGTGGAGGGAGGGGAAGTGGGGGAGGGGAGGCGAAGTGGGGGGGAGGGGAAGTGGGGGACGGTCGGGGAAGTGGGGGAGAGGAGGGAAAGTGGAGGGAGAGTGGAAGGCAAGTAGGAGAGGGGAGGGGAAGTGGGGGAGAGTGGAGGGGAAGTAGGGGAGGGGAGGAGTAGTGGAGGGAGGGGAGGTGAAGTAGAGGAGGGGAAGTGGGGGAGGGGGAGGTGAAGTGTAGGGAGGGGAGGGGTAGTGGAGGGAGGGGAGGTGAAGTGTAGGGAGGGGAGGGGAGGGGTAGTGGAGGGAGGGGAGGTGAAGTGGGAAGGGGAGGGGGAGGGGTAGTGGAGGGAGGGGAGGGGTAGTGGAGGGAGGGGAGGTGAAGTAGAGGAGGGGAAGTGGGGGAGGTTCGGGGAAGTGGTGGGAGAGGAGGGAAAGTGGGGAAGAGAGGGGAGGGAAAGTAGGAGAAGGGAGGGGAGGGGAGAGGGGAGGGGAAGTAGGTGAGAGGAAGGATAGTGGGAGAGAGGAGGGAAGGGGAATTAGGGGAGAGGAGGGGAAGTGGGGGAGAGGAGAGGAAGTGGGGGAGAGGAGAGGAAGTGGGGGAGGGGAGGGGAGGGGAAGTGGGGAGAGGGGAGGTGCTGTGGGGGAGAGGGGTGTGGAAGTGGGGAGTGGGGAGGGGAAGTGGAGGAGAGGGAAGGGGAAGTGGGGGAGAGGGGAGGGGGAGAGAGGAGGGGAAATGGGGGAGAGGAGAGGAAGTGGGGGAGGGGAGGGGAAGTGGGGAGAGGGGAGGTGCTGTGGGGGAGAGGAGTGGGGAGGGGAAGTGGAGGAGAGGGGAAGGGAAGTGGGGGGAGGGGAGGGGAAGTGGGGGGAGAGATGGGGAAGTGGGTGAGAAGGGAGGGGAAGTGGGGGCGAGGAGGGGAAGTGAGGAGGGGAGGGGAATTGGAGGAGGGGAGGTGAAGTGGTGAGGGGGGAGGAGAAGTGGAGGAGGGGAGGGGAAGGGGTGAGAGAGGGGAGGGGAAGTAGAGGAGGGGAAGTGGGGGGAGGGGAGGCGAATTGGGGGGCAGGGGAAGTGGGGAGAGGAAGGGAAGTGGGGGAGGGGAGGCGAAGTGGGGGAGAGGAGAGGGGGAGAGGAGAGGGGAAGTGGGGAGAGGGGAGGGAAGTGGGGGAGGGGAAGTGGGGGAGGGGAGGCGAAGTGGGGGAGAGGGGAGGGGAAGTGGGGGAGAGTGGAGGGGAAGTAGGGGAGGGGAGGCGAAGTGGGGGAGAGGGGAGGGGAAGTGGGGGAGAGGGAAGGGGAAGTGGGGAGAGGGGAAGTGGGGGAGAGGAGGGGAAGTGGGGGAGAATGGAGGGGAAGTGGGGAGAGGGGAGGGGAAGTAGGAGAGGGGAGGGAAAGTAGGAGAGGGGGAGGGGAAGTGAGGAGGGGAGGGTAGTGGGGGAGGGGAAGTGGGGGAAGGAAAGGGAAGTGGGGGAGGGGAGGGGAAGTGAGGAGGGGAGGGGTAGTGGGGAAGGGGAAGTGGGGGAGAGGGCGGGAAGTGGGGGAGGGGAGGGGAAGTGGGGGGAGGGGAGGGAAGTGGGAGGAGGGGAGGGAAGTGGGGAGAGGGGAGGGAAGTGGGGGAAGGGCAAGTAGGGGAGAGGAGAGGAAGTGGGGGAGGGGAGGGGAAGTGGGGGAGAGGGGAGGGGAAGTGGTGGGAGGGGAGGGGAAGTGGGGAGAGGGGAGGGGAAGTGGGGAGAGGGGAGGGTTAGTGGGGGGGAGGGGAAGTGTCGGAGAGGGGAGGGGAAGTGGGGAGAGGGGAGGGGAAGTGGGGAGAGGGAGGGGAAGTGGGGAGAGGGGAGGGGAGTGGAGGAGGGGAGGGGAAGTGGAGGGATGGTCAGGGAAGGGGAGGGTCGGGGAAGTGGGGGAGGGGAGGGGAAGTGGGTGAGAGGAGGGGAAGGGGGGAGAGGGGAGGGGAAGGGGGTTGAGGGGAGGGGAGGGGAAGGGGGAGAGGGGAGGGGAAGTGGGGGAGAGGGGAAGTGGGGGAGAGGAGGGAAGTGGGGGAGAATGGAGGGGAAGTGGGGAGAGGGGAGGGGAAGTAGGAGAGGGGAGGGAAAGTAGGAGAGGGGAGGGGAAGTGAGGAGGGGAGGGTAGTGGGGGAGGGGAAGTGGGGGAAAGGAAGGGAAGTGGGGAGGGGAGGGGAAGTGAGGAGGGGAGGGGTAGTGGGGAAGGGGAAGTGGGGGAGAGGGCGGGAAGTGGGGGAGGGGAGGGGAAGTGGGGGGAGGGGAGGGAAGTGGAGGACGGGGAGGGAAGTGGGGAGAGGGGAGGGGAAGTGGGGGAAGGGCAAGTAGGGGAGAGGAGAGGAAGTGGGGGAGGGGAGGGGAAGTGGGGGAGAGGGGAGGGGAAGGTGGGGGAGGGGAGGGGAAGTGGGGAGAGGGGAGGGGAAGTGGGGAGAGGGGAGGGTTAGTGGGGGGGAGGGGAAGTGTAGGAGAGGGGAGGGGAAGAGGGGAGAGGGGAGGGAAGTGGGGAGAGGGGAGGGGAAGTGGGGGAGGGGAGGGGAGTGGAGGAGGGGAGGGGAAGTGGAGGGATGGTCAGGGAAGGGGGAGGGTCGGGAAGTGGGGGAGGGGAGGGGAAGTGGGTGAGAGGAGGGGAAGGGGGGAGAGGGGAGGGGAAGGGGGTTGAGGGGAGGGGAGGGGAAGGGGGGAGAGGGGAGGGGAAGTGGGGGAGAGGGGAGGGGAATGTAGAAGGAAGGGAGGGGAAGTGGTGGGAGAGGAGCAATAGTGGGGGAGGGGAGGGGATGTGGGGGGAGGGGAGGGGAAGTGGGGGAGAGGGGAGGGGAAGTGGGGGAGGGGAGGGGAGGGGAAGTGTGGGGGTGGGGAGGGGAAGTGGGGGGAGGGGAGGGGAAGTGGGGGAGAGGAGGGGAAGTGAGGAAGGGGAGGAGAAGTGGGGGGAGGGGAGGGAAGTGGGGGAGAGATGGGGAAGTAGGGGGAGGGGAAGTGGGGGGAGGGGAGGGAAGTGGGGAGAGGGGAGGGAAGTGGGGGAAGGGCAAGTAGGGGAGAGGAGAGGAAGTGGGGGAGGGGAGGGGAAGTGGGGGAGGGGAGGGAAGTGGGGGAGCGGAGGGAAGTGGTGGGAGGGGAGGGGAAGTGGAGGGAGGGGAAGTGGAGGGAGGGGAAGTGGGGGAGGGGAGGCGAAGTGGGGGGGAGGGGAAGTGGGGGCACGGTCGGGGAAGTGGGGGAGAGGAGGGAAAGTGGAGGGAGAGTGGAAGGCAAGTAGGAGAGGGGAGGGGAAGTGGGGAGAGTGGAGGGGAAGTAGGGGAGAGGTGAGGGGAAGTGGGGGAGGGGAGGGGAAGTGGGGGAAGTGGGGGAGGGGAGGGGAAGTGGAGGCAGGGGAGGGGAAGTGGGGGGAGGGGAGGTGAAGTGGGGGGGTGGGGAGGCGTAGTGGGGTTGAGGGGAGGGGGAAGTGGGGGAGAGTGGAGGGGAAGTGGGGGGAGGGGAGGGGAAGTAGGGGAGGGGAAGTGGGGGATGGGAGGGGAAGTGGAGGCAGGGAGGGGAAGTGGGGGAGGGGAGGCATAGTGCGGGTGAGGGGAGGGGAAGTGGGGGAGGGGAGGTGACGAGAGGGGAGGGGAGGGGAGGGGTAGTGGAGGGAGGGGAGGTGAAGTGTAGGGAGGGGAGGGGTAGTGGAGGGAGGGGGGTGAAGTAGAGGAGGGGAAGTGGGGGGAGGGAAGGTGAAGTGGGGAGGGAGGAGTAGTGGAGGGAGGGGAGGTGAAGTGTAGGGAGGGGAGGGGAGGGGTAGTGGAGGGAGGGGAGGTGAAGTAGAGGAGGGGAAGTGGGGGAGGAGGTGAAGTAGAGGAGGGGAAGTGGGGGGAGGGGAGGTGAAGTGGGGAGGGGAGGAGTAGTGGAGGGAGGGGAGGTGAAGTGTAGGGAGGGGAGGGGTAGTGGAGGGAGGGGAGGTGAAGTAGAGGAGGGGAAGTGGGGGAGGGGAGGTGAAGTAGAGGAGGGGAAGTGGGGGAGGGGAGGTGAAGTGTAGGGAGGGGAGGGGTAGTGGAGGGAGGGGAAGTGTAGGGAGGGGAGGGGTAGTGGAGGGAGGGGAGGTGAAGTAGAGGAGGGGAAGTGGGGGAGGTTCGGGGAAGTGGTGGGAGAGGAGGGAAAGTGGGGAGAGAGGGGAGGGGAAGTAGGAGAAGGGAGGGGAGGGGAGAGGGGAGGGGAAGTAGGTGAGAGGAAGGATAGTGGGAGAGAAGGGGAAGGGGAATTAGGGGAGAGGAGGGGAAGTGGGGGAGAGGAGAGGAAGTGGGGGAGGGGAGGGGAGTGGGGAGAGGGGTGGGGAAGTGGGGAAGTGGAGGAGGGGAAGGGGAAGTGGGGGAGAGGTGAGGGGGAGAGGAGAGGAAGTGGGGGAGGGGAGGGGAAGTGGGGAGAGGGGAGGTGCTGTGGGGGAGAGGAGAGGGGAGGGGAAGTGGAGGAGAGGGGAAGGGAAGTGGGGGGGAGGGGAGGGGAGTGGGGGGAGGGGAGGGGACGTGGGGGGAGAGATGGGGAAGTGGGTGAGAAGGGAGGGGAAGTAGGAGAGGGGAGGGGAAGTGGGGCGAGGAGGGGAAGTGAGGAGGGGAGGGGAATTGGAGGAGGGGAGGTGAAGTGGTGAGGGGGGAGGAGAAGTGGAGGAGGGGAGGGGAAGGGGTGAGAGAGGGGAGGGGAAGTAGAGGAGGGGAAGTGGGGGGAGGGGAGGCGAATTGGGGGGAGGGGAAGTGGGGAGAGGAGGGGAAGTGGGGGAGGGGAGGCGAAGTGGGGGAGAGGGGAGGCGAAGTGGGGGAGAGGGGAGGGGAAGTGGGGAGAGGGGAGGGGAAGTGGGGGAGGGGAGGGAAGTGGGGGAGTGGGAGGGAAGTGGGGAGGGGAGGCGAAGTGGGGGAGAGGGGAGGCGAAGTGGGGGAGAGGGGAGGGGAAGTGGGGAGGGAGGCGAAGTGGGGGAGAGGGGAGGGGAAGTGGGGGAGAGGGGAGGGGAAGTGGGGAGAGGGGAAGTGGGGGGAGAGGAGGGGAAGTGGGGGAGAATGGAGGGGAAGTGGGGAGAGGGAGGGGAAGTAGGAGAGGGGAGGGAAGTAGGAGAGGGGAGGGGCAAGTGAGGAGGGGTGGGGTAGTGGGGAGGGGAAGTGGGGGAAAGGAAGGGAAGTGGGGGAGGGGAGGGGAAGTGAGGAGGGGAGGGGTAGTGGGGAAGGGGAAGTGGGGGAGAGGAAGGGAAGTGGGGGAGGGGCAAGTAGGGGAGAGGAGAGGAAGTGGGGGAGAGGAAGGGAAGTGGGGGAGGGGAGGGGAAGTGGGGGAGGGAAGTGGGGGAGAGGGGAGGCGAAATGGGGGAGGGGAGGGAAAGTTGGGGGAGGGGAGGGAAGTGAGGAGGGGAGGGGTAGTGGGGGAGGGGAAGTGGGGGAAAGGAAGGGAAGTGGGGGAGGGGAGGGGAAGTGAGGCGGGGAGGGGTAGTGGGGAAGGGGAAGTGGGGGGAGAGGAAGGGAAGTGGGGGAGGGGAGGGGAAGTGGGGGAGGGGAAGTGGAGGAGGGGAGGGGTAGTGGGGGAGGGGAGGGGAAATTGGGAGGGGGAGGGGAAGTGGAGGGAGGGAAGTTGGGGAGAGGAGGGGAAGTGGGGGAGAGGAGTGGATTTGGGGGGATGGGAGGGAAATGGAGTAGGGGAGGGGAAGTGGACGGAGGGGGGAAGTTGTGGGAGGGGAGTGGAAATGGAGGGAGAGGAGAGGAAGTTGGGGAGAGGGGAGGGGAAGTGGAGAGAGCGGAGGGGAAGGGAAGGGAAGTGTGATGGATGGGGAGGGTGGAGAAAGTAGGGGTGCAGGGGGAGCCGAGGTTGGGGGTGTGTGGGGGGGGTAGGGGTTGGAGGTGTTTTGGAGGGAGGGGGGGAGATGCAGAAAGTCGATGTTGCCTGTGACCGTGCTGTGTGTCCCCTGCCTCTACAGCAATGGCCCCTGCACCAGGCCCACCGTCTCCCGGAAACCATAGCAACCCCCTGGTGGAGACCCCCAGACACGAGGAGGACGAGGAGGAGGAGGAGGACGAGGAGGATGAGGAGGAGGAGGGTGGAGAGGGGCCTATCGAGGCTGAGGAAGCGAGGACCGCAGCCAGGGGTGGTCCTCACCGCGGGGTGCTCGAAACCCTCCGGGGGAGCCTCGAAACCCTCCAGGGGGGCCTCGAGACCCTGCGAGGGGGCCTTGGCGACGCCCCGGGGAGCTTCGAGACCCTCCGGGGGAGCCTCGAAACCCTCCGGGGGAACCTCGAGACCCTCCGGGGGGGCCTGGAAAGCCTCCAGGGGGCCCCCGGCGACGCAGTGGGGGCCCTCGAAACTCTCCGCGGGAGCCTGGGCGACGCCCCGTGCAGCCTCGGAGCCCTCCGCGGGGGCCTTGGGACTCTCCGAGGGGGCCTGGAAACCGTCCGGGGTGGCCCCGGCGACGATCCGGGGGGCCTGGAAACTCTCCGAGGGGGCCTGGAAACTGTCTGGGGTGGCCCCGGCGACGCTCCGGGGGGCCTGGAAACTCTCCGAGGGGGCCTGGAAACCGTCCGGGGTGGCCCCGGCCACGCTCTGGGGGGCCTGGAAACCGTCCGTGGGGGCCTGGAAACTCTCCGAGGTGGCCTTGGCGATGCCCCGGGGGGCCTGGAAACTGACCGAGGTGGCCTTGGCGGCGGCCCGGGGGGCCTGGAAACTCTCCGATGGGGCCTGGAGACCGTCCGGACTGGAGCCGGCGCCGCCCCGGGGGGCCTGGAAACCGCCCGCCGGGCGCCGGCGGTCAAGGAGGAGGCCGGGGGAGGGGTCGCCGCCGAGGGACCGGGCGGCAGCGGGGCGGGGGAGGGGGACGGGTGGGTCGCCGCGGCCGCGACCTCGCCGAGCCCCTCCCCCTCCCCTCCCCCGCCCCCCGGCGAGCGGCGGCGGGCACCGCGGCCCAACCGCTTCCCGTGCCCGGAGTGCGGCAAGGGCTTCGCCTGCCCCTCCCACCTGCAGCGCCACCTGCGCACCCACACCGGCGAGCGGCCCTTCGAGTGCTTCGCCTGCGGCAAGACCTTCGCCACCCTCAGCCACCTGGCGCTGCACCGGCCGCGGCACGCCACCCACCGGCCCTTCGAGTGCGCCGTCTGCGGCCGCTGCTACCCTAGCTACCCGGAGCTGAGCGCCCACCAGCGCTTCCACACCGGGCGCCGGCCCTTCCCCTGCCAGCTCTGCGCCAAGCGCTTCTACACCTCCAGCGAGCTGCGGGTGCACCAGCAGTGGCACACCGGCGAGCGGCCGCACGCCTGCTCCAGCTGCGGCAAGCGCTTCGGCCGCCTGGGCCACTTGCTGGAGCACCAGCGCATCCACACCGGCGAGAAGCCCTTCCAGTGCCCGCTGTGCGGCAAGCGCTTCCACTCCTCCAGCAACCTGACCCGGCACCGGCGCTTCCACAGCGGCGAGCGGCCCTTCGCCTGCGGGCAGTGTGGCAAGAGCTTCTACACCTCGGGCGACCTGCGGCGCCACCAGCAGACCCACAGCGGGGTGCGGCCCTTCTGCTGCACCACCTGCGGGCGTGCCTTCTACCGCTCGGGGGACCTGGTCAAGCACCAGCGCACCCACACCGGGGAGAAGCCGCACGGCTGCCCGGTCTGCGACAAGCGGTTCTACACGGGCAGCGAGCTGAAGATCCACGGCCGCTTCCACACCGGGGAGCGCCCGCACGGCTGCCTGGTCTGCGAGAAGCGCTTCTACACTTCCAGCGAGCTGCGCATCCACGGCCGCACCCACACCGGGGAGCGGCCCTTCCGCTGCGCCAACTGCCCCAAAGCCTTCTACCGCTCCAGCGACCTGGCCAAGCACCAGCGCACCCACACCGGCATCAAGCCCTACGCCTGCCAGCTGTGCCCCAAGCGGTACTACACCTCCAGCGAGCTCTGCGTCCACGGGCGCACGCACTCGGGCGAGAAGCCCTTCCGCTGCCAGCTGTGCCCCAAGGGCTTCTACACGGCCAGCGTGCTGGCCAAGCACCGGCTCACCCACCTGCCCCGCGACCCGGCCGCCACCTACCAGTGCCGCCTGTGCCCGCAGCGGTGCGGCAGCGCCTCCCGCCTGCGCGCCCACGAGCGGCAGCACGCCGGCGAGCCCGCCTTCGAGTGCCACGTCTGCCTGCGGCGCTTCCACACCGCCGGCGGGCTCAGCAAGCACCGCAACGTCCACGGGCGGGCGGGCGACCGGGCGCCGGCCGCCGCCAGCTCGGCCGCCACCCCCCCTCCTCCTCCTCCTCCTCCCGCTCTCCCCCTCCCCTCCGCCTCCACCCCACCCCCTCCGCCTCCCTCCACCTCCGCCTCGCCCCCCCCGCCGCGCCCCCTGTTCGAGTGCGGCATGTGCAAGAGGGGCTTCGCCTCCTGGGCCCAGCTGCTGGCCCACCAGCCCGTCCACGAGGGGGAGCGGGCGCTGGAGTGCGCCCTGTGCAAGCAGCTGTTCGTGGCGCCCCCCGCTGGCAAGGGCGGGCAGGCGGGGGAGGCGCCGGGGGCCTCGGAGCCCCACCGCTGCCCGCTCTGCAAGGGGCGCTTGGCCTGCTACGACATCGGGGGCTTCGGGCTGGGGCTGGATCCGCTCGGCTTCGAAGCCTGCCTGCAGGGCTGGCAGCCAGGGCTAGGGGGCAGTAGGGCGCTGGGGGAGCTGTGCGACCAGGGGGGGCTCACTCACCCGGCCACCTGGGGGGGTGGGGAGAGCGGCACCGGCCAGTGATGACGTAGGCCCAACCTCTGGGCGGGAGGCTGAGGGCACAAGGGGGGGGGTGAGTGGTGGGGGTCCAGGGAAAACCCGTTCGCCCCCTCCCCCCCCATCTTGGCACTCCAACCTTGCCCCCGCTCCTCCCTCGACCGCCTTCAGAGCGACTCGGCGAGGGCACTCGTGGCGTCGGAGGGAGTGGGGAAGCCGGAAGACATTTTGGTGACAGAGAGGGGAGACTCCAGACGACTCCCGGACTGTGGCTAGGAGACTCCGAGGGGCACGGAGCAGACCGTCGGCACCGCCCGGGCACAGGCACACCGACCCGGTGCCGCCCAGGGAGTGGCCCTGAGCAACCGAACATTTCCCGCTCACACACACACAGCGCGAGCCCAGGACAGGCTGGAGTGTGGGCGGCTTCATTCAGTGTCGAATAAGCTTTCTGTTCCAATGTGAAATAAAACGCCGATTGTCATGTCCACGCGTGTGGCTCCCTGCTGTCCGTGAGAGTGGCGTGTCGGGAACGGGTACCCAGGGCTTACACACTCACACACACACACACGTTGTCACACACACAGTCTCTCACACACACACACATTCTCTCACACACACACACTGTCACACACACAGTCACTCACACACACACTTTCACACACACACTGACACACCCACTGTCACACACATGCACTGTCACGCACGTACACCCACAGTCACACACAAAATAATCTACTCACACATACACAAAATCAAACACTCAAAATGAAGCACACATACTCAAGCCAAAATCAACCACATACACAAACACACAAAATCAAACACACAGACACACAAAGTCAAACACTAAATCATACAGCCACACACACAAAGTCAAACACACAGATAGACACACAAAATGAAACACTCACAGACACGCACACAAAGTCAAACACTCATTCACACAGACACACACAAAATCAAACACACAGACACACACAAAATCACACACAGACACACACAAAATCAAACACACAGACACAAAATCACACACAGACACACACAAAATCAAAAACACAGACACAAAATCACACACAGACACACAAAATCAAACACACAGACACAAAATCACACACAGACACACACAAAATCAAACAGACACACACAAAATCAAACACAGACACACACAAAATCAAACACACAGACACAAAATCACACACAGACACAGAATCACACACAAACACACAAAATCACACACAGACACAAAATCAAACACACAGACACACAAAATCAAACACAGACACAAAATCACACACAAAATCAAACACACAGATACAAAATCACACACAGACACACACAAATTAAACACACAGACACAGAATCAAACACACAGACACACACAAAATCAAACACAGGCACAAAATCAAACACAGACACACAAAATCAAACAGACACAAAATCAAACAGACACAAAATCAAACACAGACACACAAAGATACACACATACAAAGACACTCACAAAGACACACACATACAAAATCAAACACACAGACATAAAATCAAACACACACAGACACACATACAAAATCACACACACAAAATCACTCACACAGACTCACAAACACACACAAAATCAAACACGCAGACATAAAATCAAACACACCCACAAAATCAAACACTTCACACAGACACACAAAGTCAAATACTAACACAGAGAGAGAGAGACACACAAAATCAAACGCACATACACAAAGTTAAACACTCTCTGACACAGACACACACACAAAGTCAGGCACACACACAAAATGAAACACACAAAATCAAACACTCATTTACACAGACACACACAAAATCAAACACACACATACACAAAATCACACTCACAGGCACACATACAAAATGAAACACCTACGCACACACACAGACATAAAAATCAAACACCCACTCACACAGGCACAAAGACATAAAATCAAACACACACACAAAGTCAAACACACACACAAAATCAAACACTCATTCATAGAGATGCACACACAAAGTCAAACACTCACTCATACATACAAAATGAAACACACACACACAAAATCAAACAGACACACACAAAGTCAGTCACTCACAGACACACACAGTCAAATACACAGACACAAAATCAAACAAACACACACACAGACACACAAAGTCAAACACACACACACACACAAAGTCACTCACTCACACAGATACACAAAATCAAACATACACATACTAATGGGGTTCCACCACAGGGGACAGTGCTGGGACTGTAACTGTTTACAGCATGTATTAATAACTCAGAGGAAGGAAGTGAGTGCACTGTAGCCAGATTTGCAGATGACACCAAAATAGGTGGAAAGGCCAGTTGAGAGTGGATTACACACAGTCGACAGAGAGATAGCGATTGGGTTAGTGCCTGGGCAAAACGTTGGCAAAAGTACGATGTGGGAGAAATGTGAGGTGGTTCATTTTGGAAGGGAGATCAGAACATTAATGAGATGGGAGAAAGTGTTGCACTCCCTGGGGGGGGGGGAACACAGAAAGCTAGCTCCCAGGGGGTAGCGGGTAATCAGGGAGGGCTAATGCATTGGTGGCGCTTATTTCAAGGGGCTCGGAGTGTAAGAGTGGGGAGGTCTCGCTGCAGCTGTACAAGGTGCTGGGGGAGACCACATCTGGAGGGCCGTGAGCGGTATGGGGTCCCCTTATTTAAGGCAAGATGGGATTTCATTGGAGGCTCACCGGGATGATTTCCCCTGTGCGGTTTCTGTTTGCAACAGCACACATTATTAGGTGGAAAAGCACAGCAGGTCAAGCAGCATCCGAGGAGCAGGAGAGTCAAACTTCTCGGGCTCAGCCCTGCATCAGGAATTAGTGCAGTTGGTCTGCGATCAAAGGCGAAACTGGAGTTGAGGAGATGAAAAAAGAGATCCCAATTGAGAGAGGTAGAGGCTTGACAGGAGCAAAGCTGACAGGGTGGTTTCTCTCACAGGAGAGGCAAGAAACAACGGGCATGGTCTCGGAATGAAGGGCTGCGATGCGAAGTTTCCTCCGTGCGGTTGAGAGTCGTTGGAACTCTGTGCCACAGAGAGAGCTGTGGGGTCCGGAGTCTTGGGTTATGTTTGACGCTCCGATAGGAAGATGAGGATGGCAGGGAAAGGGCAGGGAGAATGGACGTGAGGAACGACGGATCAGCCATGATCCTATTGAAAGGTGTAGCAGGCTCGAGGGGCCGAATGGTCTCTTCTGTTCCTATTTCTGATGGTCTTGTACGGACCCACACACACTCACACACTCATACAGACACACACTCATACAGACACACACACACACACACTCATACAGACACACACTCATACAGATACACACACTCATACAGACACACACACACACACACTCATACAGACACACACTCACACACTCATACAGACACACACACACACTCATACAGACACACACTCATACAGACACACACTCATACAGACACACACACACACACTCATACAGACACACACTCATACAGACACACACACACACACTCATACAGACACACACACACTCATACAGACACACACTCATACAGACACACACACACACTCATACAGACACACACTCATACAGACACACACACACTCATACAGACACACACACACTCATACAGACACACACTCATACAGACACACACACACACTCATACAGACACACACTCATACAGACACACACACACACACTCATACAGACACACACTCATACAGACACACACACACACTCATACAGACACACACTCATACAGACACACACACACACTCATACAGACACACACTCATACAGACACACACACACACACTCATACAGACACACACTCATACAGACACACACACACACTCATACAGACACACACTCATACAGACACACACACACACTCATACAGACACACACTCATACAGACACACACACACACACTCATACAGACACACACTCATACAGACACACACACACACTCATACAGACACACACTCATACAGACACACACACACACACTCATACAGACACACACTCATACAGACACACACACACACTCATACAGACACACACACACTCATACAGACACACACTCATACAGACACACACACACACTCATACAGACACACACTCATACAGACACACACTCATACAGACACACACACACACACTCATACAGACACACACTCATACAGACACACACACACACACTCATACAGACACACACACACTCATACAGACACACACTCATACAGACACACACACACACACTCATACAGACACACACACTCATACAGACACACACTCATACAGACACACACACACACTCATACAGACACACACTCATACAGACACACACTCATACAGACACACACACACACACTCATACAGACACACACTCATACAGACACACACACACACACTCATACAGACACACACACACTCATACAGACACACACACTCATACAGACACACACACACTCATACAGACACACACTCATACAGACACACACACTCATACAGACACACACTCATACAGACACACACACACACTCATACAGACACACACACACTCATACAGACACACACTCATACAGACACACACACACACTCATACAGACACACACACACACTCATACAGACACACACTCATACAGACACACACACACACTCATACAGACACACACACACTCATACAGACACACACTCATACACACACACACACTCATACAGACACACACACACACTCATACAGACACACACTCATACAGACACACACACATACACTCATACAGACACACACACTCATACAGACACACACTCATACAGACACACACACACATACTCATACAGACACACACACACTCATACAGACACACATACACACACACTCATACAGACACACACACACTCATACAGACACACACACTCATACAGACACACACTCATACAGACACACACACACACACACTCATACAGACACACACACACACTTATACAGACACACTCAAACAGACACACACACTCATACAGACACACACACACTCATACAGACACACACACTCATACAGACACACACTCATACAGACACACACACACACACTCATACAGACACACACACTCATACAGACACACACTCATACAGACACACACACAAACTCATACAGACACAAACTCATACAGACACACACACACATACTCATACAGACACACACACACTCATACAGACACACACTCATACACTCATACAGACACACACTCATACACACACTCACTCATACAGACACATACTCATACAGACACACACACATTCATACAGACACACACACTCATAAAGACACACACTCACATACTCATACAGACACTCACATACTCATACAGACACACACACACTCATACAGACACACACTCATACAGACACACAGTCACACACACTCATACAGACACACACACTCATACAGACACACACTCATACAGACAGACACACACACACTCATACAGACACACACACTCATACAGACACACACTCACACATTCATACAGACACACACACTCATACAGACACACACACATACAGATACACACACTCATACACACATTCCCACACTCATACTGACACACACTCATACAGACACACACACTCATACAGACACACACACACTCATACGGATACACACACACACACACTCATACAGACACACACAATCATACAGATACACACAGACTCATACAGATACACGCACACTCATACAGACACACATTCACACACTCATACAGACACACACTCATACACTCATACAGACACACACTCACACACTCATACAGACACACACACACTCATACGGATACACTCACACACACACTCATACAGACACACACAATCATACAGATACACACACACTCATACAGACACACACTCATACAGATAAACACACACACTCATACAGACACACATTCACACACTCATACAGACACACACTCATACACTCATACAGACACACACTCACACACTCATACAGACACACACACACTCATACGGATACACTCACACACACACTCATACAGACACACACACTCATACAGATACACACACACACTCATATAGACACACACTCATATCGATACACACTCACTCACACACTCATACAGATACACATTCACACATTCATACAGACACACGCTCATACAGATACACACACACACTCATACAGACACACAAACTCATACAGATACACACTCATACAAACACACACACTCAAACAGATACACACTCACGCATATAGACACACACACTCATACCGATACACACTCACACACACACTCATACAGACACACGCTCATACACTCATACAGACACACACAATCATACAGATACACACAGACTCATACAGATACACGCACACTCATACAGACACACATTCACACACTCATACAGACACACACTCATACACTCATACAGACACACACTCATACAGACACACACTCATACAGACACATACTCATACAGACACATACTCATACAGACACACACACATTCATACAGACACACACACTCATAAAGACACACACTCACATACTCATACAGACACACACACACTCGTACAGACACACACTCATACAGACACACACTCATACAGACACACAGTCACACACACTCATACAGACACACACACACTCATACAGACACACACTCATACAGACACACACACACACTCATACAGACACACACACTCATACAGACACACACACACACTCATACAGACACACACACTCATACAGACACACACACACATACAGATACACACACTCATACACACATTCACACACTCATACAGACACACATTCATACAGACACACACACTCATACAGACACACACACACTCATACGGAT
Source organism: Chiloscyllium plagiosum (assembly GCF_037043375.1). Taxonomy (NCBI): domain Eukaryota; kingdom Metazoa; phylum Chordata; class Chondrichthyes; order Orectolobiformes; family Hemiscylliidae; genus Chiloscyllium; species Chiloscyllium plagiosum. The sequence goes on along the minus strand of NW_028270264.1, from coordinate 153,931 downwards.
ACACACACACTCATACGGATACACACACACACACACTCATACAGACACACACACAATCATACAGATACACGCACACTCATACAGACACACATTCACACACTCATACACTCATACAGACACACACTCACACACTCATACAGACACACACACACTCATATGGATACACTCACACACACACTCATACAGACACACACAATCATACAGATACACACACACTCATACAGACACACACTCATACAGATACACACACACACTCATATAGACACACACACTCATATCGATACACAATCACACACACACTCATACAGACACACACACTCATACAGATACACACACATAAAGATACACACTCATACACACTCATACAAATACACACACTCATACAGATACACATCCATACAGATACACACACACATACTCATACAGATACACATCCATACAGATACACACTCACACACTCATACAGACATACACTCACACACACACTCATATGGATACACACACACTCATATGGATACACTCATGCACACACTCATACAGACACACGCACTCATGCAGATACACACACTCATACAGATACACACACACACAATCATACAGATACACACACACTCATACAGACACATACTCATACAGACACATACTCATACAGACACACACACATTCATACAGACACACACACTCATAAAGACACACACTCACATACTCATACAGACACACACACACTCGTACAGACACACACTCATACAGACACACACTCATACAGACACACAGTCACACACACTCATACAGACACACACACACTCATACAGACACACACTCATACAGACACACACACACACTCATACAGACACACACACTCATACAGACACACACACACACTCATACAGACACACACACTCATACAGACACACACACACATACAGATACACACACTCATACACACATTCACACACTCATACAGACACACATTCATACAGACACACACACTCATACAGACACACACACACTCATACGGATACACACACACTCATACGGATACACACACACACACACTCATACAGACACACACACAATCATACAGATACACGCACACTCATACAGACACACATTCACACACTCATACACTCATACAGACACACACTCACACACTCATACAGACACACACACACTCATATGGATACACTCACACACACACTCATACAGACACACACAATCATACAGATACACACACACTCATACAGACACACACTCATACAGATACACACACACACTCATATAGACACACACACTCATATCGATACACAATCACACACACACTCATACAGACACACACACTCATACAGATACACACACATAAAGATACACACTCATACACACTCATACAAATACACACACTCATACAGATACACATCCATACAGATACACACTCACACACTCATACAGACGCACACACACTCATACGGATACACTCACATACACAATCATACAGATACACACACACTCATACACACATTCACACACTCATACAGACACACACACTCATACAGACACACACACACACACTCATACAGACGCACACACACTCATACGGATACACTCACACACACAATCATACAGATACACACACACTCATACACACATTCACACACTCATACAGACACACACACTCATACAGACACACACAATCATACAGATACACACACACACACACTCATACAGACACACACTCATACAGATACACACACTCATACAGACACACACACACACACTCATACAGACACACACTCATACAGACACACACACACACACTCATACAGACACACACACACTCATACAGACACACACTCATACAGACACACACACACACACTCATACAGACACACACACACTCATACAGACACACACTCATACAGACACACACACTCATACAGACACACACTCATACAGACACACACACACACTCATACAGACACACACACACTCATACAGACACACACACACTCATACAGACACACACTCATACAGACACACACACACACACTCATACAGACACACACACACACTCATACAGACACACACTCATACAGACACACACACACACTCATACAGACACACACACACTCATACAGACACACACTCATACAGACACACACACACTCATACAGACACACACTCATACAGACACTCACACACTCATACAGACACACACTCATACAGACACACACACACACTCATACAGACACACACTCATACAGACACACACACATACACTCATACAGACACACACACTCATACAGACACACACTCATACAGACACACACACACATACTCATACAGACACACACACACTCATACAGACACACATACACACACACTCATACAGACACACACTCATACAGACACACACACACTCATACAGACACACACACTCATACAGACACACACTCATACAGACACACACACACACACTCATACAGACACACACACACACTTATACAGACACACTCAAACAGACACACACACTCATACAGACACACACACACTCATACAGACACACACACTCATACAGACACACACTCATACAGACACACACACACACACTCATACAGACACACACACTCATACAGACACACACTCATACAGACACACACACAAACTCATACAGACACAAACTCATACAGACACACACACACATACTCATACAGACACACACACACTCATACAGACACACACTCATACACTCATACAGACACACACTCATACACACACTCACTCATACAGACACATACTCATACAGACACACACACATTCATACAGACACACACACTCATAAAGACACACACTCACATACTCATACAGACACTCACATACTCATACAGACACACACACACTCATACAGACACACACTCATACAGACACACAGTCACACACACTCATACAGACACACACACTCATACAGACACACACTCATACAGACAGACACACACACACTCATACAGACACACACACTCATACAGACACACACTCACACATTCATACAGACACACACACTCATACAGACACACACACATACAGATACACACACTCATACACACATTCCCACACTCATACTGACACACACTCATACAGACACACACACTCATACAGACACACACACACTCATACGGATACACACACACACACTCATACAGACACACACAATCATACAGATACACACAGACTCATACAGATACACGCACACTCATACAGACACACATTCACACACTCATACAGACACACACTCATACAGACACACACTCACACACTCATACACTCATACAGACACACACACACTCATACGGATACACTCACACACACACTCATACAGACACACACAATCATACAGATACACACACACTCATACAGACACACACTCATACAGATAAACACACACACTCATACAGACACACATTCACACACTCATACAGACACACACTCATACACTCATACAGACACACACTCACACACTCATACAGACACACACACACTCATACGGATACACTCACACACACACTCATACAGACACACACACTCATACAGATACACACACACACTCATATAGACACACACACTCATATCGATACACACTCACTCACACACTCATACAGATACACATTCACACATTCATACAGACACACGCTCATACAGATACACACACACACTCATACAGACACACAAACTCATACAGATACACACTCATACAAACACACACACTCAAACAGATACACACTCACGCATATAGACACACACACTCATACCGATACACACTCACACACACACTCATACAGACACACGCTCATACACTCATACAGACACACACACTCATACAGACACACACAATCATACAGATACACACAGACTCATACAGATACACGCACACTCATACAGACACACATTCACACACTCATACAGACACACACTCATACACTCATACAGACACACACTCATACAGACACACACTCATACAGACACATACTCATACAGACACATACTCATACAGACACACACACATTCATACAGACACACACACTCATAAAGACACACACTCACATACTCATACAGACACACACACACTCGTACAGACACACACTCATACAGACACACACTCATACAGACACACAGTCACACACACTCATACAGACACACACACACTCATACAGACACACACTCATACAGACACACACACACACTCATACAGACACACACACTCATACAGACACACACACACACTCATACAGACACACACACTCATACAGACACACACACACATACAGATACACACACTCATACACACATTCACACACTCATAAAGACACACATTCATACAGACACACACACTCATACAGACACACACACACTCATACGGATACACACACACTCATACAGATACACACACACACACTCATACAGACACACACACACTCATATGGATACACACACACACACTCATACAGACACACATTCACACACTCATACACTCATACAGACACACACTCACACACTCATACAGACACACACACACTCATATGGATACACTCACACACACACTCATACAGACACACACAATCATACAGATACACACACACTCATACAGACACACACTCATACAGATACACACACACACTCATATAGACACACACACTCATATCGATACACAATCACACACACACTCATACAGACACACACACTCATACAGATACACACACATAAAGATACACACTCATACACACTCATACAAATACACACACTCATACAGATACACATCCATACAGATACACACTCACACACTCATACAGACGCACACACACTCATACGGATACACTCACATACACAATCATACAGATACACACACACTCATACACACATTCACACACTCATACAGACACACACACTCATACAGACACACACACACACACTCATACAGACGCACACACACTCATACGGATACACTCACACACACAATCATACAGATACACACACACTCATACACACATTCACACACTCATACAGACACACACACTCATACAGACACACACAATCATACAGATACACACACACACACACTCATACAGACACACACTCATACAGATACACACACTCATACAGACACACACACACACACTCATACAGACACACACTCATACAGACACACACACACACACTCATACAGACACACACACACTCATACAGACACACACTCATACAGACACACACACACACACTCATACAGACACACACACACTCATACAGACACACACTCATACAGACACACACACTCATACAGACACACACTCATACAGACACACACACACACTCATACAGACACACACACACTCATACAGACACACACACACTCATACAGACACACACTCATACAGACACACACACACACACTCATACAGACACACACACACACTCATACAGACACACACTCATACAGACACACACACACACTCATACAGACACACACACACTCATACAGACACACACTCATACAGACACACACACACTCATACAGACACACACTCATACAGACACTCACACACTCATACAGACACACACTCATACAGACACACACACACACTCATACAGACACACACTCATACAGACACACACACATACACTCATACAGACACACACACTCATACAGACACACACTCATACAGACACACACACACTCATACAGACACACACTCATACAGACACTCACACACTCATACAGACACACACTCATACAGACACAAACACACTCATACAGACACACACACACACTCATACAGACACACACTCATACAGACACACACACATACACTCATACAGACACACACACTCATACAGACACACACTCATACAGACACACACACACATACTCATACAGACACACACACACTCATACAGACACACATACACACACACTCATACAGACACACACTCATACAGACACACACTCATACAGACACTCACACACTCATACAGACACACACTCATACAGACACACACACACTCATACAGACACACACACACACTCATACAGACACACACTCATACAGACACACACACATACACTCATACAGACACACACACTCATACAGACACACACTCATACAGACACACACACACTCATACAGACACACACTCATACAGACACTCACACACTCATACAGACACACACTCATACAGACACACACACACTCATACAGACACACACACACACTCATACAGACACACACTCATACAGATACACACACACACTCATACAGACGCACACACACTCATACGGATACACTCACATACACAATCATACAGATACACACACACTCATACACACATTCACACACTCATACAGACACACACACTCATACAGACACACACACACACACACTCATACAGACGCACACACACTCATACGGATACACTCACACACACAATCATACAGATACACACACACTCATACACACATTCACACACTCATACAGACACACACACTCATACAGACACACACAATCATACAGATACACACACACACACTCCTACAGACGCACACAATCATACAGATACACACACACTCATACAGACACACGCTCATACAGATACACACACACACTCATACAGACACACAAACTCATACAGATACACACTCATACAGACACACACACTCAAACAGATACACACTCACTCATATAGACACACACACTCATACCGATACACACTCACACACACACTCATATAGACACACACTCATACACTCATACAGACACACATACACACACACTCATACAGACACACACAATCATACAGATACACACAGACTCATACAGATACACGCACACTCATACAGACACACATTCACACACTCATACAGACACACACTCATACACTCATACAGACACACACTCATACACACACACACTCATACAGACACATACTCATACAGACACACACACATTCATACAGACACACACACTCATAAAGACACACACTCACATACTCATACAGACACACACACACTCATACAGACACACACTCATACAGACACACACACACTCATACAGACACACACTCATACAGACACACACAATCATACTGATACACACTCATACACACTCGTACACACACACACTCATACAGATACACATCCATACAGATGCACACTCACACACTCATACAGACATACACACTCATACAGACACACACACACACTAATACAGACACACACACACTAATACAGACACACACTCATACAGACACACACACACTCAGACAGATACACAGACACACACTCATACAGATACACACACTCACACAGACACACTCTCACATACACACTCGTACAGATACGTACACAATCATATAGACACACACACTCATACAGATACACACACACTCATACAGACATTCACACTCATAAAGATACGCACTCACACACACACTTATACAGATACACACTCATATAGACCCACACACACACACCCATACTGACACGCACTCATACACACATTCATACAGATACACACACATACAGATACACACTCACCACTCTTACAGACATACACTCACACACACACTCATACAGACACACACACACTCATATGGATACACTCATACACACACTCATACAGACACACGCACTCATACAGATACACACACTCATACAGATACACACACACACACAATCATACAGATACACACACACTCATACAGACACACACTCATACAGGTACACACTCATTCAGATACACACTCACACACTTATACACACACTCATAAAGACGTACACACTCATACAGATACACACACACACAATCATACAGATACACACACACTCATACAGACACACACACACACACAATCATACAGATAAACACACACATTCATACAGACACACACACTCATACCGATACACACTCATACAGACACACACACTCATACAGACATACACACTCACACATTCATACAGACACACACACACACACACTCATACAGACACACACACACACACTCATACAGACACACACACATACAGACACGCACTCATACAGACACACACACACATACTCATACAGATACACACTCATAAAGATACACACTCATACATACACACACACTCATATGGATACACTCATACACACACTCATACAGATACACATACTCATACAGATACACACACACACAATCATACAGATACACACACACTCATACAGACACACACTCATACAGATACACACTCATTCAGATACACACTCACACACTTATACACACACTCATAAGGACGTACACACTCATACAGATACACACACACACAATCATACAGATACACACACACTCATACAGATACACACTCATACAGATAAACACACATTCATACAGACACACACACTCATACCGATACACACTCACACACACACTCATACCGATACACACTCACACACACACTCATACAGATACACACTCATAAAGCTACACACTCATACACACTCATACATACACACACACTCACACAGATATACATCCATACAGATACACACACACACTCATACAGATGCACACACACTCATACAGACACACACACTCATACACACATTCACACACTCATACAGATACACACTCACACACTCATACAGACACACACACTCATACAGAATCACACACACACTTATACAGGCACACACACACTCATACAGATACACACACTCATACAGACACACACACTCACACATTCATACAGACACACACACTCATACAGACACACACACTCACACACTCATACAGATACACACACTCATACACACATTCACACACTCATACAGACACACACTCATACAGAAGCACACACACTCATACAGACACACACACTCATACACACATTCACACACTCATACAGATACACACTCACACACTCATACAGATACACACACTCATACAGACACACACACTCACACATTCATACAGACACACACACTCATACAGGCACACACACACACTCATACAGATACACACACTCATACACACATTCACACACTCATACAGACACACACTCATACACTCATACAGACACACACTCACACACACTCATACAGGCACACACACACTCATACAGACACACACACTCATACAGACACACACACAATCGTACAGATACACACACACTCATACTGATACACACTCATACAGATACACACACACACTCATACAGACACACACTCATACACTCATACAGACACACACACACTCATACAGATACACACACACTTATACGGATACACACACACACACACTCATACAGACACACACACACTTATACGGATACACACACACACATTCATACAGACACACACACACTCATACAGACACACACACACTCATACAGACACACACAATCATACAGATACACACACACTCATACAGATACATGCACACTCATACAGACACACTCACTCATATGGATACACACACACACACTCATACAGACACACACAATCATACAGATACACAGACAATCATACAGATAGACACACACTCATACAGACACACACAATCATACAGATACACACTCATAAAGATACACACTCATACACACTCGTACAGACACACACTCATACAGATACACATCCATACAGATACACACTCACACACTCATACAGATACACACACACTCATACAGATACACACTCACACACTCATACAGACACACACACGCTCATACAGACACACACTCACACACTCATACATACACACACACACTCATACAGACACACACACACTCATACAGGTACACACTCACAAACTCATACAGACACACACACACACTCATACAGATACACACACACACACTCATACAGACACACACACTCACACAGATACACTTTCACATACACACTCATACAGATACGTACACAATCATATAGACACACACACACTCATACAGACACTCACACTCATAAAGATACGCACTCATACAGACCCACACACACACACCCATACTGACACGCACTCATACACACACTCATACAGATACACACACATACAGATACACACTCACCACTCTTACAGACATACACTCACACACACACTCATACAGATACACACACACTCATATGGATACACTCATACACACACTCATACAGACACACGCACTCATACAGATACACATACTCATACAGATACACACACACACAATCATACAGATACACACACACTCATACAGACACACACTCATACAGACACACACTTATTCAGATACACACTCACACACTTATACACACACTCATAAGGACGTACACACTCATACAGATACACACACACAATCATACAGATACACACACACTCATACAGATACACACTCATACAGATAAACACACACATTCATACAGACACACACACTCATACCGATACACACTCATACAGACACACACACTCATACCCACACTCATACAGATACACACTCATAAAGCTACACACTCATACACACTCATACATACACACACACTCACACAGATATACATCCATACAGATACACACACACACTCATACAGATGCACACACACTCATACAGAAACACACTCATACAGATACACACTCACACACTCATACAGGCACACACACACTCATACAGATGCACACACACACTCATATAGACACACATGCACACACTTATACAGGTGCGCACACACTCATACAGACACACATACACTCATAAGGATGCACACACGTACACACTCATACAGATACACACACGCACTCATACAGACACACACACTCATACAGACACACACACTCATACACACATTCACACACTCATACAGATACACACTCACACACTCATACAGACACACACACTCATACAGAATCACACACACACTTATACAGGCACACACACACTCATACAGATACACACACTCATACAGACACACACACTCACACATTCATACAGACACACACACACTCATACAGATACACACACTCATACACACATTCACACACTCATACAGACACACACTCACACACACTCATACAGGCACACACACACTCATACAGACACACACACTCATACAGACACACACACAATCATACAGATACACACACACTCATACTGATACACACTCATACAGATACACACACACACTCATACAGACACACACTCATACACTCATAAAGACACACACACACTCATACAGATACACACACACTTATACGGATACACACACACACTCATACAGACACACACACACTTATACGGATACACACACACACATTCATACAGACACACACACTCATACAGACACACACACACTCATACAGACACACACAATTATACAGATACACACACATTCATACAGACACACACTCATATAGATACACACACACACTCATACAGACACACACTCATACACTCATACAGACACACTCATACAGATACACACACACTTATACGGATACACACACACACTCATACAGACACACACACACTTATACGGATACACACACACACATTCATACAGACACACACTCATACACTCATACAGACACACACACACTCATACAGACACACACAATTATACAGATACACACACACTCATACAGATACACGCACACTCATACAGATACATACTCTCACACACTCATACAGACACACACACACTCATATGGATACACACACACACACTCATACAGACACACACAATCATACAGATACACACACAATCATACAGATACACACACACTCATACAGACACACACTCACACACTCATACAGACACACACTCACACACACTCATACAGACACACACCCACTCATACGGATACACTCACACACACACTCATATAGACACACACAATCATACAGATACACACACACTCATACAGACACACACTCATACAGATATACACACACACTCATACAGACACACAAACTCATACAGATACACACTCATACAGATACACACTCACACACTCATACAGACACACACACTCATACAGACACACACTCATACAGATACACACACACTCATATAGACACACACACTCATACCGATACACACTCACATACACACTCATACAGACACACACTCATACAGATACACACAAAGATACACACTCATACACACTCATACAAACACACACACTCATACAGATACACATCCAAACAGATACACACTCACATACTCATACAGACGCACACACACTCATACGGATACACTCACACACACACTCATACAGACACACACACTTATACAGACATTCACACACTCATACAGACACACACTCATACAGACACACACTAACACACATTCATACAGACACACACACACTCATATGGATACACTCACACACACACTCATACAGACACACACAATCATACAGATACACACACACTCATACAGACACACACTCATACAGATACACACACACACTCATACAGACACACACAATCATACAGATACACACACACGCATACAGACACACACACTCATACAGATATACACACACACACTCATACAGACACACACACTCATACAGATAAACACACACACATACAGACACACACTCTCACACACACTCATACAGACACACACACACTCTTACAGATAAACACACATTCATACAGATACACACACACATACAGACACACACACTCATACAGACACACACACACAATCATACAGACACACACTCATACAGATATGCACACACTCATACAGACACACACTCTCACACACACTCATACAGACACACTCATACCAATACATACACACACTCATACAGACACAAACTCATACACACACTCATACAGATACACACTCACACAGACACACACACTCATACAGACATACACACACACACTCATACAGATACACACACACTCATATAGACACAAACTCTCACACACACACACTCATACAGATACACACACACACACACTCACACAGACACACACACACACTCATACAGACACACACACTCACACACTCATACAAACACACACTCACACACACACTCATACAGACACACACACTCACACTCTCATACAGACACACACTCATACAGATACATGCACTCATACAGATACACACACTCATACAGACACACAGACATACTCATACAGATACACACACACTCATACAGACACACACACACTCATACAGAGACACACGCACACTCATACAGATATCCACACACTCATACAGACACACACTCACACACTCATACAGACACACACACACTCATACGGATACACTCACACACGCACTCATACAAACACACACAATCATACTGATACACACTCATAAAGATACACACTCGTACACACTCGTACACACACACATACTCATACAGATACACATCCATACAGATACACACTCACACACTCATACAGACACACACACACTCATACTGATACACACTCACACACTCAATCAGACATAAACACTCATACAGACACACACACACACACTAATACAGACACACACACACTCATATAGACACACACACACTCATACAGGTACACACTCACACACACATACAGACACACACACACTCATACAGATACACACACACTCATACAGATACACACACACTTATACGGATACACACACACACTCATACAGACACACACACACTTATACGGATACACACACACATTCATACAGACACACACACTCATACAGACACACACACACTCATACAGACACACACAATTATACAGATACACACACACTCATACAGATACACGCACACTCATACAGATACATACTCTCACACACTCATACAGACACACACACACTCATATGGATACACACACACACACTCATACAGACACACACAATCATACAGATACACACACAATCATACAGAAACACACACACTCATACAGACACACACTCACACACTCATACAGACACACACTCACACACACTCATACAGACACACACACACTCATACGGATACACTCAAACACACACTCATATAGACACACACAATCATACAGATACACACACACTCATACAGACACACACTCATACAGATATACACACACACTCATACAGACACACAAACTCATACAGATACACACTCATACAGATACACACTCACACACTCATACAGACACACACACTCATACAGACACACACTCATACAGATACACACACACTCATATAGACACACACACTCATACCGATACACACTCACATACACACTCATACAGACACACACGCTCATACAGATACACACAAAGATACACACTCATACACACTCATACAAACACACACACTCATACAGATACACATCCAAACAGATACACACTCACATACTCATACAGACGCACACACACTCATACGGATACACTCACACACACTCATACAGACACACACACTTATACACACATTCACACACTCATACAGACACACACTCATACAGACACACACTAACACACATTCATACAGACACACACACACTCATATGGATACACTCACACACACACTCATACAGACACACACAATCATACAGATACACACACACTCATACAGACACACACTCATACAGATACACACACACACTCATACAGACACACACAATCATACAGATACACACACACGCATACAGACACACACACTCATACAGATATACACACACACACTCATACAGACACACACACTCATACAGATAAACACACACACATACAGACACACACTCTCACACACACTCATACAGACACACACACACTCTTACAGATAAACACACATTCATACAGATACACACACACATACAAACACACACACTCATACAGATACACACACACAATCATACAGACACACACACTCATACAGATACACACACACGCATACAGACACACACTCATACAGATATGCACACACTCATACAGACACACACTCTCACACACACTCATACAGACACACACACACACACACTCATACCAATACATACACACACTCATACAGATACACACTCACACAGACACACACACTCATACAGACATACACACACACACACTCATACAGATACACACACACTCATATAGACACAAACTCTCACACACACACACTCATACAGATACACACACACACACACTCACACAGACACACACACACACTCATACAGACACACACACTCACACACTCATACAAACACACACTCACACACACACTCAGACAGATACACACACTCATACAGACACACACACTCACACTCTCATACAGACACACACTCATACAGATACACACACTCATACAGACACACAGACATACTCATACAGATACACACACACTCATACAGACACACACACACTCATACAGACACACACTAATACAGACACACACTCATACAGACACACACACACTCAGACAGATACACAGACACACACTCATACAGATACACACACTCACACAGACACACTCTCACATACACACTCGTACAGATACGTACACAATCATATAGACACACACACTCATACAGATACACACACACTCATACAGACATTCACACTCATAAAGATACGCACTCACACACACACTTATACAGATACACACTCATATAGACCCACACACACACACCCATACTGACACGCACTCATACACACATTCATACAGATACACACACATACAGATACACACTCACCACTCTTACAGACATACACTCACACACACACTCATACAGACACACACACACTCATATGGATACACTCATACACACACTCATACAGACACACGCACTCATACAGATACACACACTCATACAGATACACAGACACACACAATCATACAGATACACACACACTCATACAGACACACACTCATACAGGTACACACTCATTCAGATACACACTCACACACTTATACACACACTCATAAAGACGTACACACTCATACAGATACACACACACACAATCATACAGATACACACACACTCATACAGACACACACAATCATACAGATAAACACACACATTCATACAGACACACACACTCATACCGATACACACTCATACAGACACACACACTCATACAGACATACACACTCACACATTCATACAGACACACACACACACACTCATACAGACACACACACACACACACACACTCATACAGACACACACACATACAGACACGCACTCATACAGACACACACACACATACTCATACAGATACACACTCATAAAGATACGCACTCATACATACACACACACTCATATGGATACACTCATAAACACACTCATACAGATACACATACTCATACAGATACACACACACACAATCATACAGATACACACACTCATACAGACACACACTCATACAGATACACACTCATTCAGATACACACTCACACACTTATACACACACTCATAAGGACGTACACACTCATACAGATACACACACACACAATCATACAGATACACACACACTCATACAGATACACACTCATACAGATAAACACACACATTCATACAGACACACACACTCATACCGATACACACTCATACAGACACACACACTCATACCGATACACACTCACACACACACTCATACCGATACACACTCACACACACACTCATACAGATACACACTCATAAAGCTACACACTCATACACACTCATACATACACACACACTCACACAGATATACATCCATACAGATACACACACACACTCATACAGATGCACACACACTCATACAGATGCACACACACACTCATACACACATTCACACACTCATACAGATACACACTCACACACTCATACAGACACACACACTCATACAGAATCACACACACACTTATACAGGCACACACACACTCATACAGATACACACACTCATACAGACACACACACTCACACATTCATACAGACACACACACTCATACAGACACACACACTCACACACTCATACAGATACACACACTCATACACACATTCACACACTCATACAGACACACACTCATACAGAAGCACACACACTCATACAGACACACACACTCATACACACATTCACACACTCATACAGATACACACTCACACACTCATACAGATACACACACTCATACAGACACACACACTCACACATTCATACAGACACACACACTCATACAGGCACACACACACACTCATACAGATACACACACTCATACACACATTCACACACTCATACAGACACACACTCATACACTCATACAGACACACACTCACACACACTCATACAGGCACACACACACTCATACAGACACACACACTCATACAGACACACACACAATCGTACAGATACACACACACTCATACTGATACACACTCATACAGATACACACACACACTCATACAGACACACACTCATACACTCATACAGACACACACACACTCATACAGATACACACACACTTATACGGATACACACACACACACACTCATACAGACACACACACACTTATACGGATACACACACACACATTCATACAGACACACACACACTCATACAGACACACACACACTCATACAGACACACACAATCATACAGATACACACACACTCATACAGATACATGCACACTCATACAGACACACTCACTCATATGGATACACACACACACACTCATACAGACACACACAATCATACAGATACACAGACAATCATACAGATAGACACACACTCATACAGACACACACAATCATACAGATACACACTCATAAAGATACACACTCATACACACTCGTACAGACACACACTCATACAGATACACATCCATACAGATACACACTCACACACTCATACAGATACACACACACTCATACAGATACACACTCACACACTCATACAGATACACACACGCTCATACAGACACACACTCACACACTCATACATACACACACACACTCATACAGACACACACACACTCATACAGGTACACACTCACAAACTCATACAGACACACACACACACTCATACAGATACACACACACACACTCATACAGACACACACACTCACACAGATACACTTTCACATACACACTCATACAGATACGTACACAATCATATAGACACACACACACTCATACAGACACTCACACTCATAAAGATACGCACTCATACAGACCCACACACACACACCCATACTGACACGCACTCATACACACACTCATACAGATACACACACATACAGATACACACTCACCACTCTTACAGACATACACTCACACACACACTCATACAGATACACACACACTCATATGGATACACTCATACACACACTCATACAGACACACACACTCATACAGATACACACACACACAATCATACAGATACACACACACTCATACAGACACACACTCATACAGATACACACTCATTCAGATACACACTCACACACTTATACACACACTCATAAGGACGTACACACTCATACAGATACACACACACAATCATACAGATACACACACACTCATACAGATACATACTCATACAGATAAACACACACATTCATACAGACACACACACTCATACCGATACACACTCATACAGACACACACACTCATACCGATACACACTTACACACACACTCATACAGATACACACTCATAAAGCTACACACTCATACACACTCATACATACACACACACTCACACAGATATACATCCATACAGATACACACACACACTCATACAGATGCACACACACTCATACAGAAACACACTCATACAGATACACACTCACACACTCATACAGGCACACACACACTCATACAGATGCACACACACACTCATATAGACACACATGCACACACTTATACAGGTGCGCACACACTCATACAGACACACATACACTCATAAGGATGCACACACGTACACACTCATACAGATACACACACGCACTCATACAGACACACACACTCATACAGACACACACACTCATACACACATTCACACACTCATACAGATACACACTCACACACTCATACAGACACACACACTCATACAGAATCACACACACACTTATACAGGCACACACACACTCATACAGATACACACACTCATACAGACACACACACTCACACATTCATACAGACACACACACACTCATACAGATACACACACTCATACACACATTCACACACTCATACAGACACACACTCATACACTCATACAGACACACACTCACACACACTCATACAGGCACACACACACTCATACAGACACACACACTCATACAGAATCACAAACACACTTATACAGGCACACACACACTCATACAGATACACACACTCATACAGACACACACACTCACACATTCATACAGACACACACACACTCATACAGATACACACACTCATACACACATTCACACACTCATACAGACACACACTCATACACTCATACAGACACACACTCACATACACTCATACAGGCACACACACACTCATACTGATACACACACACACTCATACAGACACACACTCATACAGACACACACACACTCATACAGATACACACACACACTTATACGGATACACACACACACTCATACAGACACACACACACTTATACGGATACACACACACACATTCATACAGACACACACACACTCATACAGACACACACACACTCATACAGACACACACAATTATACAGATACACACACACTCATACAGACACACACTCATACAGATACACACACACACTCATACAGACACACACTCATACACTCATACAGACACACACACACTCATACAGATACACACACACTTATACGGATACACACACACACTCATACAGACACACACACACTTATACGGATACACACACACACATTCATACAGACACACACACACTCATACAGACACACACACACTCATACAGACACACACAATTATACAGATACACACACACACACTCATACAGATACACGCACACTCATACAGATACATACTCTCACACACTCATACAGACACACACACACTCATATGGATACACACACACACACTCATACAGACACACACAATCATACAGATACACACACAATCATACAGATACACACACACTCATACATACACACACACTCACACAGATATACATCCATACAGATACACACACACACTCATACAGATGCACACACACTCATACAGAAACACACTCATACAGATACACACTCACACACTCATACAGACACACACTCACACACACTCATACAGACACACACACACTCATACGGATACACTCACACACACACTCATACAGACACACACTCATACAGATATACACACACACTCATACAGACACACAAACTCATACAGATACACACTCATACAGATACACACTCACACACTCATACAGACACACACACTCATACAGACACACACTCATACAGATACACACACACTCATATAGACACACACACTCATACCGATACACACTCACATACACACTCATACAGACACACACACTCATACAGATACACACAAAGATACACACTCATACACACTCATACAAACACACACACTCATACAGATACACATCCAAACAGATACACACTCACATATTCATACAGACGCACACACACTCATACGGATACACTCACACACACACTCATACAGACACACACACTTATACACACATTCACACACTCATACAGACACACACTCATACAGACACACACTAACACACATTCATACAGACACACACACACTCATATGGATACACTCACACACACACTCATACAGACACACACAATCATACAGATACACACACACTCATACAGACACACACTCATACAGATACACACACACACTCATACAGACACACACAATCATACAGATACACACACACGCATA
Source organism: Chiloscyllium plagiosum (assembly GCF_037043375.1). Lineage (NCBI taxonomy): Eukaryota > Metazoa > Chordata > Chondrichthyes > Orectolobiformes > Hemiscylliidae > Chiloscyllium > Chiloscyllium plagiosum. The sequence goes on along the minus strand of NW_028270264.1, from coordinate 133,068 downwards.
CAGACACACACACACATACAGATATACACACACACACTCATACAGACACACACACTCATATAGATAAACACTCTCACACACACTCATACAGACACACACACACTCTTACAGATAAACACACATTCATACAGATACACACACACATACAGACACACACACTCATACAGACACACACACACAATCATACAGACACACACACTCATACAGATACACACACACGCATACAGACACACACTCATACAGATATGCACACACTCATACAGACACACACTCTCACACACACTCATACAGACACACACACTCATACAGACATACACACACACACTCATACAGATACACACACACTCATATAGACACAAACTCTCACACACACACACTCATACAGATACACACACACACACACTCACACAGACACACACACACACTCATACAGACACACACACTCACACACTCATACAAACACACACTCACACACACACTCATACAGACACACACACTCACACTCTCATACAGACACACACTCATACAGATACATGCACTCATACAGATACACACACTCATACAGACACACAGACATACTCATACAGATACACACACACTCATACAGACACACACACACTCATACAGAGACACACGCACACTCATACAGATATCCACACACTCATACAGACACACACTCACACACTCATACAGACACACACACACTCATACGGATACACTCACACACACACTCATACAAACACACACAATCATACTGGTACACACTCATAAAGATACACACTCGTACACACACACATACTCATACAGATACACATCCATACAGATACACACTCACACACTCATACAGACACACACACACTCATACTGATACACACTCACACACTCATACAGACATAAACACTCATACAGACACACACACACACACACACTAATACAGACACACACACACTCATACAGACACACACACACTCATACAGGTACACACTCACACACTCATACAGACACACACACACTCATACAGATACACACACACACACACACACACTCATACAGACACACACACTCACACAGATACACACACACACACTCATATGGATACACACACACACACTCATACAGACACACACAATCATACAGATACACACACACGCATACAGACACACACACTCATACAGATATACACACACACACTCATACAGACACACACACTCATACAGATAAACACACACACATACAGACACACACTCTCACACACACTCATACAGACACACACACACACTCTTACAGATAAACACACACTCATACAGATACACACACATACAGACACACACTCTCACACACACTCATACAGACACACACACACTCATACAGATAAACACACACTCATAGAGACACACACACACTCATACAGACACACACACTCATACACACATTCACACACTCATACAGACACACACTCATACACTCATACAGACACACACTCACACACACTCATACAGGCACACACACACTCATACAGACACACACACTCATACAGAATCACAAACACACTTATACAGGCACACACACACTCATACAGATACACACACTCATACAGACACACACACTCACACATTCATACAGACACACACACACTCATACAGATACACACACTCATACACACATTCACACACTCATACAGACACACACTCATACACTCATACAGACACACACTCATACAGGCACACACGCACTCATACAGACACACACACTCATACAGACACACACACAATCATACAGACACACACACACTCATACTGATACACACTCATACAGATACACACACACACTCATACAGACACACACTCATACAGACACACACACACTCATACAGATACACACACACACTTATACGGATACACACACACACTCATACAGACACACACACACTTATACGGATACACACACACACATTCATACAGACACACACACACTCATACAGACACACACACACTCATACAGACACACACAATTATACAGATACACACACACTCATACAGACACACACTCATACAGATACACACACACACTCATACAGACACACACTCATACACTCATACAGACACACACACACTCATACAGATACACACACACTTATACGGATACACACACACACTCATACAGACACACACACACTTATACGGATACACACACACACATTCATACAGACACACACACACTCATACAGACACACACACACTCATACAGACACACACAATTATACAGATACACACACACACACTCATACAGATACACGCACACTCATACAGATACATACTCTCACACACTCATACAGACACACACACACTCATATGGATACACACACACACACTCCTACAGACACACACAATCATACAGATACACACACAATCATACAGATACACACACACTCATACAGACACACACTCACACACTCATACAGACACACACTCACACACACTCATACAGACACACACACACTCATACGGATACACTCACACACACACTCATACAGACACACACTCATACAGATATACACACACACTCATACAGACACACAAACTCATACAGATACACACTCATACAGATACACACTCACACACTCATACAGACACACACACTCATACAGACACACACTCATACAGATACACACACACTCATATAGACACACACACTCATACCGATACACACTCACATACACACTCATACAGACACACACACTCATACAGATACACACAAAGATACACACTCATACACACTCATACAAACACACACACTCATACAGATACACATCCAAACAGATACACACTCACATACTCATACAGACGCACACACACTCATACGGATACACTCACACACACACTCATACAGACACACACACTTATACACACATTCACACACTCATACAGACACACACTCATACAGACACACACTAACACACATTCATACAGACACACACACACTCATATGGATACACTCACACACACACTCATACAGACACACACAATCATACAGATACACACACACTCATACAGACACACACTCATACAGATACACACACACACTCATACAGACACACACAATCATACAGATACACACACACGCATACAGACACACACACACATACAGATATACACACACACACTCATACAGACACACACACTCATACAGATAAACACTCTCACACACACTCATACAGACACACACACACTCTTACAGATAAACACACATTCATACAGATACACACACACATACAGACACACACACTCATACAGACACACACACACAATCATACAGACACACACACTCATACAGATACACACACACGCATACAGACACACACTCATACAGATATGCACACACTCATACAGACACACACTCTCACACACACTCATACAGACACACACACACACTCATACCAATACATACACACACTCATACAGACACAAACTCATACACACACTCATACAGATACACACTCACACAGACACACACACTCATACAGACATACACACACACACTCATACAGATACACACACACTCATATAGACACAAACTCTCACACACACACACTCATACAGATACACACACACACACACTCACACAGACACACACACACACTCATACAGACACACACACTCACACACTCATACAAACACACACTCACACACACACTCATACAGACACACACACTCACACTCTCATACAGACACACACTCATACAGATACATGCACTCATACAGATACACACACTCATACAGACACACAGACATACTCATACAGATACACACACACTCATACAGACACACACACACTCATACAGAGACACACGCACACTCATACAGATATCCACACACTCATACAGACACACACTCACACACTCATACAGACACACACACACTCATACGAATACACTCACACACACACTCATACAAACACACACAATCATACTGGTACACACTCATAAAGATACACACTCGTACACACACACATACTCATACAGATACACATCCATACAGATACACACTCACACACTCATACAGACACACACACACTCATACTGATACACACTCACACACTCATACAGACATAAACACTCATACAGACACACACACACACACACACTAATACAGACACACACACACTCATACAGACACACACACACTCATACAGGTACACACTCACACACTCATACAGACACACACACACTCATACAGATACACACACACACACTCATACAGACACACACACTCACACAGATACACACACACACACTCATATGGATACACACACACACACTCATACAGACACACACAATCATACAGATACACACACACACACTCATATGGATACACACACACACACTCATACAGATACACACACACGCATACAGACACACACACTCATACAGATATACACACACACACTCATACAGACACACACACTCATACAGATAAACACACACACATACAGACACACACTCTCACACACACTCATACAGACACACACACACTCTTACAGATAAACACACACTCATACAGATACACACACATACAGACACACACACTCATACAGACACACACTCTCACACACACTCATACAGACACACACACACTCATACAGATAAACACACACTCATAGAGACACACACACACTCATACAGACACACACACTCATACAGATACACACACACGCATACAGACACACACTCATACAGATATGCACACACTCATACAGACACACACTCTCACACACGCTCATACAGACACACACACACACACTCATACCAATACATACACACACTCATACAGACACAAACTCATACACGCACTCATACAGATACACACTCACACAGACACACACACTCATACAGACATACACTCACACACACTCATACAGATACACACACACTCATATAGACACAAACTCTCACACACACACACTCATACAGATACACACACACACTCACACAGACACACACACACACTCATACAGACACACACACTCATACAAACACACACTCACACACACACTCATACAGATACACACACTCATACAGACACACACACTCACACTCTCATACAGACACACACTCATACAGATACACGCACTCATACAGATACACACACTCATACAGACACACAGACATACTCGTACAGATACACACACACTCATACAGACACACACACAGTCATAAAGATACACACTCACACACACACTTACACAGATACACACTCATACAGACCCACACACACACACCCATACTGACACGCACTCATACACACACTCATACAGATACACGCACATACAGATACACACTCACCACTCTTACAGACATACACTCACGCACACACTCATACAGATACACACACACTCATATGGATACACTCATACACACACTCATACAGACACACGCACTCATGCAGATACACACACTCATACAGATACACACACACACAATCATACAGATACATACACACTCATACAGACACACACTCATACAGATACACACTCATTCAGATACACACTCACACACTTAAACACACACTCATAAGGACGTACACACTCATACAGATACACACACACACAATCATACAGATACACACACACTCATACAGATACACACACACAATCATACAGATAAACACACACATTCATACAGACACACACACTCATACCGATACACACTCATACAGACACACACTCATACAGATACACACACACACACACTCATACACACACACAAACCCATACAGATACACACTCATACAGACACACACACATTCATATGGATACACACACACACACTCATACAGACACACACAATCATACAGATACACACACACGCATACAGACACACACACTCATACAGATAAACACACACACATACAGACACACACTCTCACACACACTCATACAGACACACACACACTCTTACAGATAAACACACACTCATACAGATACACACACACGTACAGACACACACACTCATACAGACACACACTCTCACACACACTCATACAGACACACACACACTCATACAGATAAACACACACTCATACAGACACACACACACACTCATACAGACACACACACTCATGCAGATACACACACACGCATACAGACACACACTCATACAGATATGCACACACTCATACAGACACACACTCTCACACACACTCATACAGACACACACACACTCATACAGATACACACACACACTCATACCAATACATACACACACTCATACAGACACAAACTCATACACACACTCATACAGATACACACTCACACAGACACACACACTCATACAGACATACACTCACACACACTCATACAGATACACACACACTCATATAGACACAAACTCTCACACACACACACACTCATACAGATACACACAAACACTCACACAGACACACACACACACACTCACACAGACACACACACACACTCATACAGACACACACACACTCATACAAACACACACTCATACAGATACACACACTCATACAGACACACACACTCACACTCTCATACAGACACACACACTCACACTCTCATACAGACACACACTCATACAGATACACACACTCATACAGATACACACACTCATACAGACACACAGACATACTCATACAGATACACACACACTCATACAGACACACACTCATACAGATACACACTCATTCAGATACACACTCACACACTTATACACACACTCATAAGGACGTACACACTCATACAGATACACACACACAATCATACAGATACACACACACTCATACAGATACACACTCATACAGATAAACACACACATTCATACAGACACTCACACTCATACCGATACACACTCACACACACACTCAGACAGAAACACACTCATAAAGATACACACTCATACACACTCATACATACACACACACTCACACAGATACACATCCATACAGATACACTCTCACACACTCATACAGACACACACACACTCATACAGATACACACTCACACACTCATACAGACATACACACTCATATAGACACACATGCACACACTCATACAGACACACACAAACTCATACAGACACACACACACTCATAAGGACGCACACACTCATACAGATACACACACGCACTCATACAGACACACACACTCATACAGACACACACACTCATACACACATTCACACACTCATACAGATACACACTCACACACTCATACAGACACACACACACTCATACAGATGCACATACACTCATACAGAAACACACCCATACAGATACACACTCACACACTCATACAGGCACACACACACTCATACAGATGCACACACACACTCATATAGACACACATGCACACACTCATACAGACACACACAAACTCATACAGACACACACACACTCATAAGGACGCACACACTCATACAGATACACACACGCACTCATACAGACACACACACTCATACAGACACACACACCCATACACATATTCACACACTCATACAGATACACACTCACACACTCATACAGACACACACACACTCATACAGATGCACATACACTCATACAGAAACACACCCATACAGATACACACTCACACACTCATACAGGCACACACACACTCATACAGATGCACACACACACTCATATAGACACACATGCACACACTCATACAGACACACACAAACTCATACAGACACACACACACTCATAAGGACGCACACACTCATACAGATACACACACGCACTCATACAGACACACACACTCATACAGACACACACACTCATACACACATTCACACACTCATACAGATACACACTCACACACTCATGCAGACACACACACTCTCATACAGATGCACATACACTCATACAGAAACACACACACTCATACAGGCACACACTCTTACAGACACACACACTCATACCAATACACACTCACACACACAGTCATACAGATACACACACTCATACAGATACACACTCGTAAAGATACTCACTCATACACACTCATACAGACACATACACTAACACAGATACACATCCATACAGATACACACACTCATACAGACACACACACTCATACCGATACACACAATACAGATACACACTCACACACGCTCATACAGATTATTGCACACTCATACACACATTCACACACTCATACAGTCACACACACACTCATACAGATACACACACACTTATACGGATACACACACACACACTCATACAGACACACACACACACTTATACGGATACACACACTCATACAGACACACACACATTCATACAGACACACACACACTCATACAGACACACACACTCACACTCTCATACAGACACACACTCATACAGATACACACACATACAGACACACAGACATACTCATACAGATACACACACACTCATACAGACACACACACACTCATACAGAGACACACGCACACTCATACAGATATCCACACACTCATACAGACACACACTCACACACTCATACAGACACACACACTCATACGGATACACTCACACACACACTCATACAAACACACACAATCATACTGATACACACTCATAAAGATACACACTCATACACACACACATACTCATACAGATACACATCCATACAGATACACTCTCACACACTCATACAGACATACACTCACACACACACTCATATGGATACACACACACTCATATGGATACACTCATGCACACACTCATACAGACACACGCACTCATGCAGATACACACACTCATACAGATACACACACACACAATCATACAGATACACACACACTCATACAGACACACACTCATACAGATACACACTCATTCAGATACACACTCACACACTTATACACACACTCATAAGGACGTACACACTCATACAGATACACACACACACAATCATACAGATACACACACACTCATACAGATACACACTCATACAGATAAACACACACATTCATACAGACACTCACACTCATACCGATACACACTCACACACACACTCAGACAGAAACACACTCATAAAGATACACACTCATACACACTCATACATACACACACACTCACACAGATACACATCCATACAGATACACTCTCACACACTCATACAGACACACACACACTCATACAGATACACACTCACACACTCATACAGACATACACACTCATATAGACACACATGCACACACTCATACAGACACACACAAACTCATACAGACACACACACACTCATAAGGACGCACACACTCATACAGATACACACACGCACTCATACAGACACACACACTCATACAGACACACACACTCATACACACATTCACACACTCATACAGATACACACTCACACACTCATACAGACACACACACACTCATACAGATGCACATACACTCATACAGAAACACACCCATACAGATACACACTCACACACTCATACAGGCACACACACACTCATACAGATGCACACACACACTCATATAGACACACATGCACACACTCATACAGACACACACAAACTCATACAGACACACACACATTCATAAGGACGCACACACTCATACAGATACACACACGCACTCATACAGACACACACACTCATACAGACACACACACTCATACACACATTCACACACTCATACAGATACACACTCACACACTCATACAGACACACACACACTCATACAGATGCACATACACTCATACAGAAACACACCCATACAGATACACACTCACACACTCATACAGGCACACACACACTCATACAGATGCACACACACACTCATATAGACACACATGCACACACTCATACAGACACACACAAACTCATACAGACACACACACACTCATAAGGACGCACACACTCATACAGATACACACACGCACTCATACAGACACACACACTCATACACACATTCACACACTCATACAGATACACACTCACACACTCATACAGACACACACACTCATACAGACACACACACTCATACAGATACACACACACTCATACAGGCACACACTCTTACAGACACACACTCATACAGACACACACACTCATACCAATACACACTCACACACACAGTCATACAGATACACACACTCATACAGATACACACTCGTAAAGATACTCACTCATACACACTCATACAGACACATACACTCACACAGATACACATCCATACAGATACACACACTCATACAGACACACACACTCATACCGATACACACAATACAGATACACACTCACACACGCTCATACAGATTATTGCACACTCATACACACATTCACACACTCATACAGTCACACACACACTCATACAGATATACACACACTTATACGGATACACACACACACACTCATACAGACACACACTCATACAGATACACACTCACACACATACAGACGCACACACACTCATACGGATACACACACACACTCATACACACATTCACACACTCATACAGACACACACACATTCATACAGACACACACACACTCATACAGATACATGCACACTCATACAGACACATACTCTCACACACTCATACAGACACACACAATCATACAGGTACACACACAATCATACAGATACACACACACTCATACAGACACACACTCATACACTCATACAGACACACACTCACACACACTCATACAGACACACACTCACACACACTCATACAGACACACACACACTCATACGGATACACTCACACACACACTCATACAGACACACACAATCATACAGATACACACACACTCATACAGACATACACACACACTCATACAGACACACAAACTCATACAGATACACACTCACACACTCATACAGACACACACACACACTCATACAGATACACACTCATACAGATACACACACACTCATATAGACACACACACTCATACCGATACACACTCACATACACACTCATACAGACACACACACTCATACAGATACACACAAAGATACACACTCATACACACTCATACAAACACACACACTCATACAGATACACATCCAAATAGATACACACTCACACACATACAGACGCACACACACTCATACGGATACACACACACACTCATACACACATTCACACACTCATACAGACACACACACTCATACAGACACACACTCACACACACACTCATACAGACACACACACACACTCATATGGATACACTCACACACACACTCATACAGACACACACAATCATACAGATACACACACACTCATACAGACACACACTCATACAGATACACACACACACACTCATACAGACACACAAACTCATACAGATACACACTCATACAGACACACACACACTCATATGGATACACACACACACACTCATACAGACACACACAATCATACAGATATACACACACGCATACAGACACACACACTCATACAGATATACACACACACACTCATACAGACACACACACACTCATACAGATAAACACACACTCATACAGACACACACACACACTCATACAGACACACACACACACACTCATACAGATACACACACACATACAGACACACACTCTCACACACACTCATTCAGACACACACACACTCATACAGATAAACACACACTCATACAGGCACACACACACTCATACAGATACACACTCACAAACACACTCATGCAGACACACATGCACTCGTACAAACACACACTCACACACATACTCATATAGACCTACTCACACACGCACTCATACAGACACACACACTCATACAGATACACACACACGCATACAGACACACACACTCATACAGATAAAAACACACACATACAGACACACACTGTCACACACACTCATACAGACACACACACTCATACAGATGCACACACACTCATACAGACACACACTCATACAGATACACACACACACACTCATACAGACACACAAACTCATACAGATACACACGCATACAGACACACACACTCATATGGATACACACACACACACTCATACAGACACACACAATCATACATATACACACACACGCATACAGACACACACACTCATACAGATATACACACACACTCATACAGACACACACACTCATACAGATAAACACACACACATACAGACACACACTCTCACACACACTCATACAGACACACACACACTCATACAGATAAACACACACTCATACAGACACACACACACTCATACAGACACACACACACTCATACAGACACACACACTCATACAGATACACACACACATACAGACACACACTCTCACACACACTCATTCAGACACACACGCACTCATACAGATAAACACACACTCATACAGGCACACACACACTCATACAGATACACACTCACAAACACACTCATGCAGACACACACGCACTCGCACAGACACACACTCACACACATACTCATACAGACATACTCACACACGCACTCATACAGACACACACACTCATACAGATACACACACACGCATACAGACACACACACTCATACAGATATACACACACACACTCATACAGACACACACACTCATACAGATAAACACACACACATACAGACACACACTCTCACACACACTCATACAGACACACACTCTCACACACACTCATACAGACACACACACTCATACAGACACACACACTCATACAGATACACACACACTCATACAGATACACACACACTCATACAGACACACACACTCACACACACTCATACAGATAAACACACACTCATACAGATACACACACGCACTCATACAGACACACACACTCATACACACATTCACATACACACATTCACACACTCATACAGATACACACTCACACACTCATACAGATATACACACACTCATACAGAGACACACTCATACAGATACACACACACTCATACAGACACACACACTCATACCGATACACACTCACACACACACTCATACAGATACACACACTCATACAGATACACACTCGTAAAGATACACACTCATACAGACACATACACTCACACAGATACACATCCATACAGATACACACACACTCATACAGACACACACACTCATACAGATACATACAAAGATACACACTCATACGCACTCATACAAACACACACACTCATACAGATACACATCCAAACAGATACACACTCACACACTCATACAGACGCACACACACTCATACGGATACACTCACACACACACTCATACAGACACACACACTCATACACACATTCACACACTCATACAGACACACACTCATACAGACACACACTCACACACATTCATACAGACACACACACTCATACAGACACACACACACTCATATGGATACACTCACACACACACTCATACAGACACACACAATCATACAGATACACACACACTCATACAGATACACACACACACACTCATACAGACACACAAACTCATACAGATACACACTCATACAGACACACACTCTCATATGGATACACACACACACACTCATACAGACACACACAATCATACAGATACACACGCGCATACAGACACACACACTCATACAGATATACACACACACACTCATACAGACACACACAATCATACAGATAAACACACACACATACAGACACACACTCTCACACACACTCATACTGATAAACACACACTCATACAGACACACACACACACTCATACAGACACACACACTCATACAGATACACACACACATACAGACACACACTCTCACACACACTCATACAGACACACACACACAAACACACTCATGCAGACACACACACACTCGTACAAACACACACTCACACACATACTCATACAGACATACTCACACACGCACTCATACAGACACACACACTCATACAGATACACACACACGCATACAGACACACACACTCATACAGATATACACACACACACTCATACAGACACACACACTCATACAGATAAGCACACACACATACAGACACACACACTCATACAGATAAACACACACTCATACAGGCACACACACACTCATACAGATACACACTCACAAACACACTCATGCAGACACACACACACTCGTACAAACACACACTCACACACATACTCATACAGACATACTCACACACGCACTCATACAGACACACACACTCATACAGATACACACACACGCATACAGACACACACACTCATACAGATATACACACACACACTCATACAGACACACACACTCATACAGATAAACACACACACATACAGACACACACTCTCACACACACTCATACAGACACAGACACTCATACAGATACACACACACTCATACAGACACACACACACTCACACACACTCATACAGACACACACACTCATACAGATAAACACACACTCATACAGACACACACATACTCATACAGATACACACACTCATACAGATACACACACACTCATACAGACACACACTCTCACTCACACTCATACAGACACACACACACACACTCATACAGACACACACACACTCATACAGATACACACACACACTCATATAGACACAAACTCTCACACACACACACTCATACAGATACACACACACTCACACAGACACACGCACACACTCATACAGACACACACACTCACACACTCATACAAACACACACTCACACACACTCATACAGATACACACACTCATACAGACACACACAGTCACACTCTCATACAGACACACACTCATACAGATACACACACACACTCTCATACAGAGAGACACACACACTCATACAGATACACACACACACACAGACTCACACACTCATACAGATACACACACGCACTCAAACAGACACACACACACACTCAGACAGATACACACACTCGTACAGACACACACTCATACAGACACACACACAGTCATAGAGATACACACACACACTTATACAGATACACAGTCACACACTCATACAGATACATACACACACTTATACAGATACACAGTCACACACTCATACAGATACATACACACACTCATACAGATACATACACACACTCGTACAGACACACAATCTCACACACACTCATACAGACACACACTCTCACACACACTCATACAGACACACACACACTCATACAGATAAGCACACACTCATACAGACACACACACACTCATACAGATACACACACTCATACAGATACACACACACGCATACAGACACACACTCTCACACACACTCATACAGACACACACACACATACCGATACATACACACACTCATACAGACACACACTCATACACACACTCATACAGATACACACTCATACAGACACACACACTCATACAGACATACACTCACACACACTCATACAGATACACACACACTCATATAGACACAAACTCTCACACACACACACTCATACAGATACACACACACACACTCATACACTCATACAAACACACACTCACACACACACTCATACAGATACACGCACTCATACAGATACACACACTCACACTCTCATACAGACACACACTCATACAGATACACGCACTCATACAGACACACACACACTCATACAGATACACACACACTCATACAGACACACACACACTCATACAGAGACACACACGAACTTATACAGATATCCACACACTCATACAAAGACACACACACACTCATACAGATACACACACACACTCATACAGACACACACTCATACAGACACACACTCACACACTCACCCATACAGACACACACAGACTCATACAGACACACACACTCATACAGATACACACACACGCATAAAGATACACACACACACTCATACAGACACACGCTCACACACACACTCATACAGACACACACACTCATACAGATACACACACTCATACAGACACACACTCATACAGACACACACTCTTACAGATACACACAGGCACTCATACAGACACACACTCACACACTCATACAGATACCCACACACACTCATACAGATACACACACATTCATACAGACACAAACTCACACACACACATGCAAACACACACACACTCATGCAGACACACACACACTCATACAGATACACACTCACAAACACACTCATACAGACACACACTAACACACACTCATACAGATACACACAGTCATACCGACACACACTCACAGACACACTCAGACAGACACACACACACACTCATACAGACATACACACACATGCACTCATACAGATACACACACGCACTCATACACACACCCATACAGATACAACACATACACACAGGGATTTATAATTTTGGCCATGCAAAATTAAACATAGTGTTCAGGGATGTGCAGGTTAGGGTTGAATGGCAATGCTAAATTACCCATAGTGTTCAGGGATGTACCGGTTATGGTGGTTTGGCCATGCAAATTAATCATAGTGTCCAGGGATGTGTAGATTCGGGTGGATTGGCCATGCTAAATTACAAGGTAGGGAGGAGGGACTTGGAGGAGGGGCGTTGGAAATGTGATAGGTGGAAAGAGTTCAAGGTGAGGGTGATAGGTCGGGGTAGGATGGAGGCGGAGAGGTCAAGAAGAAGACTGCAGGTCAGGAAGGCGGTGCCGGGCTGGAGGGATCCGGCTGAGACAAGGTGCGGGGAGGGGGGATGAAGAAACTGGTGAAGTCCAAGTTCATCCCCTGCGGTTGGAGGGTTCCCAGTCGGAAGATAAGACGCTCCTCCTCCGACCGTCGCGTTGTTGTGGTTTGGCGGTGGATGAGTCCAATGACCTGCATATCCTCGGTGGAGTGGGAGGGGGAGTTGAAATGCTGTGCTACAGGTTGGTTGGGTTGGTTCGTCCGGGTGGCCCAGAGGTGCTCTCTGAATCGCTCCGCAAGTAGGCGGCCTGTCTCCCCAATATAGAGGAGGCCACACCGGCTGCAGCGGATGCAGTAGATGATGTGTGTGGAGGTGCAGGTGAATCTGTGGCGGATATGGAAGTTTCCCTTGGGGCCTTGGAGAGAAGTGAGGGGGGAGGTGTGGGCGCAAGTGTTGCACCTCCTGCGGTTGCAGGGGAAGGTGCCGGAAGTGGAGGTTGGGTTGGTGGGGGGTGTGGATCTGACGAGGGAGTCACGGAGGGAGTGGTCTTTACGGAATGCTGATAGAGGAGGGGAGGGAAATATATCCTTGGTGGTGGGGTCCGTTTGGAGGTGGCGGAAGTGACGGCGGATGATGCGCTGTACATGGAGATTGGTGGGGTGGTAGGTGAGGACCAGTGGGGTTCTGTCCTGGTGGCGGTTGGAGGGGCGGGGCTCAAGGGCGGAGGAGCGGGAAGTGGAGGAGATGCGGTGGAGGGCACCGTCGACCACGTCGGGGGGGAAATTGTGGTCCTTGAAGAAGGAGGCCATCTGGGATGTGCGTTTTTGGAACTGGTCCTCCTGGGAGCAGATGCGGCGGAGTCGAAGGAATTGGGAGAATGGGATGGCGTTTTTACAGGGGGCAGGATGGGAGGAGGTGTAGTCCAGGTAGCTGTGGGAGTCGGTCGGTTTGTAGTAGATGTCCGTGTTGATTCGGTCGCCTGAGATAGAAACAGAAAGGTCTAGGAAGGGGAGGGAGGAGTCCGAGACTGTCCAGGTGAATTTGAGGTCGGGGTGGAAGGTGTTAGTGTAGTGGATGAACTGTTCAATCTCCTCGTGGGAGCACGAGGTAGCGCCGATACAGTCATCAATGTAGCGAAGGAAAAGATGGGGGGTGGGGCCAGTGTAGTTGCGGAAGATGGATTGTGCCAGTGTAGTTGCAGCCTCAAATTCACCTGGACAGTCTCGGACTCCTCCCTCCCCTTCCTAGACCTTTCTGTTTCTATCTCAGGCGACCGAATCAACACGGACATCTACTACAAACCTACCGACTCCCACAGCTACCTGGACTACACCTCCTCCCATCCTGCCCCCTGTAAAAACGCCATCCCATTCTCCCAATTCCTTCGTCTCCGCCGCATCTGCTCCCAGGAGGACCAGTTCAAAATACGTACAACCCAGATGGCCTCCTTCTTCAAGGACCGCAATTTCCCCCCCGACGTGGTCGACGGTGCCCTCCACCGCATCTCCTCCACTTCCCGCTCCTCCGCCCTTGAGCCCCGCCCCTCCAACCGCCACCAGGACAGAACCCCACTGGTCCTCACCTACCACCCCACCAATCTCCATGTACAGCGCATCATCCGCCGTCACTTCCGCCACCTCCAAACAGACCCCAGCACCAAGGATATATTTCCCTCCCCTCCCCTATCAGCTTTCCGTAGAGACCACTCCCTCCGCGACTCCCTTGTCAGATCCACACCCCCCACCGACCCAACCACCACTCCCGGCACCTTCCCTTGCAACCGCAGGAGGTGCAACACTTGCGCCCACACCTCCCCCCTCACTTCTCTCCAAGGCCCCAAGGGAAACTTCCATATCCGCCACAGATTCACCTGCACCTCCACCCACATCATCTACTGCATCCGCTGCAGCCGGTGTGGCCTCCTCTATATTGGGGAGACAGGCCGCCTACTTGCGGAGCGATTCAGAGAGCACCTCTGGGCCACCCGGACGAACCAACCCAACCAACCTGTGGCACAGCATTTCAACTCCCCCTCCCACTCCACCGAGGATATGCAGGTCATTGGACTCATCCACCGCCAAACCACAACAACGCGACGGTCGGAGGAGGAGCGTCTTATCTTCCGACTGGGAACCCTCCAACCGCAGGGGATGAACTTGGACTTCACCAGTTTCTTCATCCCCCCTCCCCCCACCTTGTCTCAGCCGAATCCCTCCAGCCCGGCACCGCCTTCCTGACCTGCAGTCTTCTTCTTGACCTCTCCGCCTCCATCCTACTCCGACCTATCACCCTCACCTTGACCTCTTTCCACCTATCACATTTCCAACTCCCCTCCTCCAAGTCCCTCCTCCCTACCTTTGATCTTCTCCTGCTGAACACTCTCTGCTCATTCCTGAGGAAGGGCCTGTGCCCGAAACGTCGAATCTCCTGTTCCCTGGATGCTGCCTGACCTGCTGTGCTGTTCCAGCAATAAAGTTTCAACTTTGATCTCCAGCATCTGCAGACCTCACTTTCTCCTCCATGCTAAATTACCCATAGTGTTCAGGGATATGCAGGTTAGGATGGATTGGACATGCTAAATTACCCATAGTGTTCAGGGATGTGCAGGTTAGGGTGGATTGGCCATGCTAAATTACCCATAGTGTTCAGGGATGTGTAGGTTAGGGTGGATTGGCCATGCTAAATTACCCATAGTGCTCAGGGATTTGCAGGTTAGGGTAGATTGGCCATGCTAAATTACCCATAGTGCTCAGGGATGTGCGGGTGAGGGTGGATTGGCCATGCTAAATTACCTATAGTGTTCAGGGATGTGTCGGTTAGGGTGGATTGGCCATGCTAAATTACCCATATTGCTCAGGGATGTGTAGGTTAGGGTGGATTGGCCATGCTAAATTACCCATAGTGCTCAGGGATTTGCAGGTTAGGGTTGATTGGCCATGCTAAATTTCCCAGAGTGCTCAGGGATGTCCGGGTGAGGGTGGATTGGCCATGCTAAATTACCTATAGTGTTCAGGGATGTGTAGGTTAGGGTGGATTGGCCATGCTAAATTACCCATAGTGCTCAGGGATGTGTAGGTTCGGGTGGATTGGCTGTAGTAAATTACCCATAGTGCTCAGGGATGTGCAGGTTAGTGTTGATTGGCCATGCTAAATTACCCATAGTGCTCAGGGATGTGCGGGTGAGGGTGGATTGGCCATGCTAAATTACACATAGTACTCAGGGATGTGCATATTAGGGTGGATGGGCCACGCTAAATTACCCATAGTGCTCAGGGATTTGCAGGTTAGTGTTGATTGGCCATGCTAAATTACCCATAGTGCTCAGGGATGTGCGGGTGAGGGTGGATTGGCCATGCTAAATTACCCCATAGTGTTCAGGGATTTGTAGGTTAGGGTGGATTGGCCATGCTAAATTACCCCATAGTGTTCAGGGATGTGCAGGTTAGGGTGGATAGGCCATGTTAAATTACCCATAGTGTTCAGGGAAGTGCAGGTTCGGGTGGATTGGCCGTGCTAAATTACCCATAGTGTTCAGGGATGTGTAGGTTAGGGTGGATTGACCATGCTAAATTACCCATAGTGTTCAGGAATGTGTAGGTTAGGGTGGATTGACCATGCTAAATTACCCATAGTGATCAGGGATGTGTAGGTTAGGGTGGATTGGCCATGCTAAATTACCCATATTGCTCAGATACGTGCAGGTTAGGGTGGATTGGCCATGCTAAATTACCCATAGTGTTCAGGGATGTGCAGGTTAGGGTGGATTGGCCATGCTAAATTACCCCATAGTGTTCAGGGATGTGTAGGTTAGAGTGGATTGGCCATGCTAAATTACCCCATAGTGTTCAGGGATGTGCAGGTTAGGGTGGATTGGCTATGCTAAATTACCCATAGTGTTCAGGGATGTGCAGTTTAGGGTGGATTGGCCATGCTAAATTACCAATAGGCTTCAGGGATGTGCAGGTTAGGGTGGATTGACCATGCTAAATTACCCATCGTGCCCAAGGATGTGGAGGTTAGGGTGGATTGGCCATGCTAAATTACCCCATAGTGTTCAGGGATGTGCAGGTTAGAGTGGATTGGCCGTGCTAAATTACCCATAGTGTTCAGGGATGTGTAGGTTAGGGTGGATTGGCCATGCTAAATTACCCATAGTGTTCAGGGAAGTGCAGGTTAGGGTGGATTGGCCATGCTAAATTACCCATAGTGCCCAGGAATGTGTGGTTTAGGGTGGATGGGCCATGCTAAATTACCCATAGTGATCAGGGATGTGTAGGTTAGGGTGGATTGGCCATGCTAAATTACCCATAGTGCTCAGGGACGTGCAGGTTAGGGTGGATTGGCCATGCTAAATTACCCATAGTGTTCAGCGATGTGCAAGTTAGGGTGTATTGGCCATGCTAAATTACCATTATTGCCCAGGGATGTGCAGGTTAGGGTGGATTGGCCATGCTAAATTAACCATAGTGTTCAGGGATGTGCAGGTTAGGGTGGATTGACCATGCTAAATTACCCCATAGTGTTCAGGGATGTGCAGGTCAGAGTGGATTGGCCATGCTAAATTACCCATAGTGTTCAGGGATGTGCAGGTTAGGGTGGATTGGCCATGCTAAATTACACATAGTGCCCAGGGATGTGCAGATTAGGGTGGATTGGCCATGCTAAATTACCCATAGTGCCCAGGGATGTGTAGGTTAGGGTGGATTGGCCATACTAAATTACCCATAGTGCTCAGGGATGTGTAGGTTAGGGTGGATTGGCCATGCTAAATTACCCATAGTGTTCAGCGATGTGCAGGTTAGGGTGTATTGGCCATGCTAAATTACCCATAGTGTTCAGGGATGTGCAGGTTAGGGTGGATTGGCCATGCTAAATTACCCATCGTGCCCGAGGATGTGTGGGCTAGGGTGGATTAGCCATGCTAAATTACCCATAGTCTTCCGGGATGTGCAGGTTAGGGTGGATTGGCCGTGCTAAATTACCCATAGTGCTCAGGGATGTGTAGGTTAGGGTGGATTAGTCAGGGTTAACTGTAGAGCAATTGGGTAGGGTGGATTGGGTCTGGGTGGGGTAGGTTTAGTGTGGACGAGTTGGGCCAAAGGGCCTGTTATTGCAATTGCGGGGGAATCTAAACTAATCACCGTGCGTCAAGAGAGACAGGGACCAGGGGGTAAACGGATGTGGGTTTGGTGGGGAAATCTGTGCGAGCAGGGATGGGAACACAGTCCGGCTGCTTCAAAACTCAGCATGGATGGAGTTTTCACACCAGGCCCGGGGATTAGGGAGCATCTGGAAACGGACGGGGGGTAACAGAGCGGGAAAACTGCCTCTGGAGAATCGCCAGTGTGAACAGAGGAGGTTGGGGGGGGGAGGTTGGGGGGAAGGCAACGTAGATGACAATCACCAAAGAAAGACCAGGAGGAGGGGGAGAATGGCGTAGACACCTGAGACAGAGGGACCGTGTGTGAACATGAGAAAGATTAGATTAGATTAGATTACTGACAGTGTGGAAACAGGCCCTTCGGCCCAACAAGTCCACACCGCCCCGCTGAAGCGCAACCCACCCATACCCCTACATTTACCCCTTACCTAACACTACGGGCAATTTAGCATGGCCAATTCACCTGACCCTGCACATCTTTGGACAGTGGGAGGAAACCGGAGCACCCGGAGGAAACCCACGCAGACACGGGGAGAACGTGCAAACTCCACACAGTCAGTCGCCTGAGGCGGGAATTGAACCCGGGTCTCAGGCGCTGTGAGGCAGCAGTGCTAACCACTGTGCCACCCACAAACAGCACGGTGGCACGACTCTGCGGACTGTAACCCCCCTGTGGACTGTAACAGACTGCCGACTGTAGGGGGTTACAGAGATGTGGAGGGGGTGGAGGGGGTTACAGACGCGACTCTGCGGACTGAGGAGCAACGAAGGGGACATGGGGGTCAAAGTGGAGGAATCGGAGGGGTACGCCAAGATAACAGACGATAAGTGACATTACGGAAACTGCAGCACAACGTAGGCAGGTTAGAGGGGCTGGAGGGGGTTACAGAGATAGGGAGGGGGTGTAGGGGATGGAGGGGGTTACAGAGATAGGGAGGGGGTGTAGGGGATGGAGGGGGTTACAGAGATAGGGAGGGGGTGTAGGGGATGGAGGGGGTTACAGAGATAGGGAGGGGGTGTAGGGGATGAAGGGGGTTACAGAGATAGGGAGGGGGTGTAGGGGATGAAGGGGGTTACAGAGATAGGGAGGGGTGTAGGGGCTGGAGGGGGTTACAGAGATAGGGAGGGGGTGTAGGGGCTGGAGGGGGTTACAGAGATAGGGAGGGGGTGTAGGGGCTGGAGGGGGTTACAGAGATAGGGAGGGGGTGTAGGGGATGGAGGGGGTTACAGAGATAGGGAGGGGGTGTAGGGGATGAAGGGGGTTACAGAGATAGGGAGGGGGTGTAGGGGATGGAGGGGGTTACAGAGATAGGGAGGGGCTGGAGGGGGTTACAGAGATAGGGAGGGGGTGTAGGGGCTGGAGGGGGTTACAGAGATAGGGAGAGGGTGTAGGGGCTGGAGGGGGTTACAGAGATAGGGAGAGGGTGTAGGGTCTGGAGGGGGTTACAGAGATAGGAAGGGGGTGTAGGGGCTGGAGGGGGTTACAGAGATAGGGAGGGGGTGTAGGGGCTGGAGGGGGTTACAGAGATAGGGAGGGGTGTAGGGGCTGGAGGGGGTTACAGAGATAGGGAGGGGTGTAGGGGCTGGAGGGGGTTACAGAGATAGGGAGGGGTGTAGGGGCTGGAGGCGGTTACAGAGATAGGGAGGGGGTGTAGGGGCTGGAGGGGGTTACAGAGATAG
Source organism: Chiloscyllium plagiosum (assembly GCF_037043375.1). Lineage (NCBI taxonomy): Eukaryota > Metazoa > Chordata > Chondrichthyes > Orectolobiformes > Hemiscylliidae > Chiloscyllium > Chiloscyllium plagiosum. The sequence continues at coordinate 109,671 of NW_028270264.1, read as the reverse complement.
GGAGGGGGTGTAGGGGCTGGAGGGGGTTACAGACACAGGGAGGGGGTGTAGGGGCTGGAGGGGGTTACAGAGATAGGGAGGGGGTGTAGGGGCTGGAGGGGGTTACAGAGATAGGGAGGGGGTGTCGGGGCTGGAGGGGGTTACAGAGATAGGGAGGGGGTGTAGGGGCTGGAGGGGGTTACAGAGATAGGGAGGGGGTGTAGGGGCTGGAGGGGGTTACAGAGATAGGGAGGGGTGTAGGGGCTGGAGGGGGTTACAGAGATAGGGAGGGGTGTAGGGGCTGGAGGGGGTTACAGAGATAGGGAGGGGTGTAGGGGCTGGAGGGGGTTACAGAGATAGGGAGGGGTGTAGGGGCTGGAGGGGGTTACAGAGATAGGGAGGGGGTGTAGGGGCTGGAGGGGGTTACAGAGATAGGGAGGGGGTGTAGGGGCGGGAGGGGGTTACAGAGATAGGGAGGGGTGTAGGGGCTGGAGGAGGTTACAGAGATAGGGAGGGGTGTAGGGGCTGGAGGAGGTTACAGAGATAGGGAGGGGTGTAGGGGCTGGAGGGGGTTACAGAGATAGGGAGGGGTGTAGGGGCTGGAGGGGGTTACAGAGATAGGGAGGGGGTGTAGGGGCTGGAGGGGGTTACAGAGATAGGGAGGGGGTCTAGGGGCTGGAGGGGGTTACAGACAGAGAGAGGAGTGAAGGGGGTTACAGAGATAGGGAGGGGGTCTAGGGGCTGGAGGGGGTTACAGAGATAGGGAGGGGGTGTAGGGGCTGGAGGGGGTTACAGACACAGGGAGGGGGTGTAGGGGATGGAGGGGGTTACAGAGACAGGGAGGGGGTGTAGGGGATGGAGGGGGTTACAGAGATAGGGAGGGGGTGTAGGGGCTGGAGAGGGTTACAGAGATAGGGAGGGGTGTAGGGGCTGGAGGGGGTTACAGAGATAGGGAGGGGATCTAGGGGCTGGAGAGGGTTACAGAGATAGGGAGGGGTGTAGGGGCTGGAGGGGGTTACAGAGATAGGGAGGGGGTCTAGGGGCTAGAGGGGGTTACAGACACAGGGAGGGGTGTAGGGGCTGGAGGGGGTTACAGAGATAGGGAGGGGGTGTAGGGGCTGGAGAGGGTTACAGAGATAGGGAGGGGTGTAGGGGCTGGAGGGGGTTACAGACACAGGGAGGGCGTCTAGGGGCTAGAGGGGGTTACAGACACAGGGAGGGGTGTAGGGGCTGGAGGGGGTTACAGAGATAGGGAGGGGGTCTAGGGGCTAGAGGGGGTTACAGACACAGGGAGGGGTGTAGGGGCTGGAGGGGGTGACAGAGATAGGGAGGGGTGTAGGGGCTGGAGGGGGTTACAGAGATAGGGAGGGGGTCTAGGGGCTAGAGGGGGTTACAGACACAGGGAGGGGTGTAGGGGCTGGAGGGGGTTACAGAGATAGGGAGGGGGTCTAGGGGCTGGAGGGGGTTACAGAGATAGGGAGGGGTGTAGGGGCTGGAGGGGGTTACAGAGATAGGGAGGGGGTGTAGGGGCTGGAGGGGGTTACAGAGATAGGGAGGGGGTCTAGGGGCTGGAGGGGGTTACAGACACAGAGAGGAGTGGAGGGGGTTACAGAGATAGGGAGGGGGTCTAGGGGCTGGAGGGGGTTACAGAGATAGGGAGGGGGTGTAGGGGCTGGAGGGGGTTACAGACACAGGGAGGGGGTGTAGGGGATGGAGGGGGTTACAGAGACAGGGAGGGGGTGTAGGGGATGGAGGGGGTTACAGAGATAGGGAGGGGGTGTAGGGGCTGGAGAGGGTTACATAGATAGGGAGGGGTGTAGGGGCTGGAGGGGGTTACAGAGATAGGGAGGGGATCTAGGGGCTGGAGAGGGTTACAGAGATAGGGAGGGGTGTAGGGGCTGGAGGGGGTTACAGAGATAGGGAGGGGGTCTAGGGGCTAGAGGGGGTTACAGACACAGGGAGGGGTGTAGGGGCTGGAGGGGGTTACAGAGATAGGGAGGGGGTGTAGGGGCTGGAGAGGGTTACAGAGATAGGGAGGGGTGTAGGGGCTAGAGGGGGTTACAGAGATAGGGAGGGGGTCTAGGGGCTAGAGGGGGTTACAGACACAGGGAGGGGTGTAGGGGCTGGAGGGGGTTACAGAGATAGGGAGGGGGTCTAGGGGCTAGAGGGGGTTACAGACACAGGGAGGGGTGTAGGGGCTGGAGGGGGTGACAGAGATAGGGAGGGGTGTAGGGGCTGGAGGGGGTTACAGAGATAGGGAGGGGGTCTAGGGGCTAGAGGGGGTTACAGACACAGGGAGGGGTGTAGGGGCTGGAGGGGGTTACAGAGATAGGGAGGGGGTCTAGGGGCTAGAGGGGGTTACAGACACAGGGAGGGGTGTAGGGGCTGGAGGGGGTTACCGAGATAGGGAGGGGTGTAGGGGCTGGAGGGGGTTACAGAGATAGGGAGGGTGTGTAGGGGCTGGAGGGGGTTACAGAGACAGGGAGGTGGTGTAGGGGCTGGAGGGGGTTACAGAGATAGGGAGGGGGTGTAGGGGCTGGAGGGGGTTACAGAGATAGGGAGGGGTGTAGGGGCTGGAGGAGGTTACAGAGATAGGGAGGGGTGTAGGGGCTGGAGGAGGTTACAGAGATAGGGAGGTGGTGTAGGGTGTTACAGAGATAGGGAGGGGGTGTAGGGTGTTACAGAGATAGGGAGGGGGTGTAGGGTGTTACAGAGATAGGGAGGGGGTGTAGGGGGTTACAGAGATAGGGAGGGGGTGTTGGGGGTTACAGAGATAGGGAGGGGGTGTTGGGGTTACAGAGATAGGGAGGGGGTGTAGAGGGTTACAGAGTTAGGGAGGTGGTGTAGGGTGTTACAGAGTTAGGGAGGGGGTGTAGGGTGTTACAGAGATAGGGAGGGGGTGTAGGGGGTTACAGAGATAGGGAGGGGGTGTAGGGGGTTACAGAGATAGGGAGGTGGTGTAGGGTGTTACAGAGATAGGGAGGGGGTGTAGAGGGTTACAGAGTTAGGGAGGTGGTGTAGGGTGTTACAGAGTTAGGGAGGGGGTGTAGGGGGTTACAGAGATAGGGAGGGGGTGTAGGGGGTTACAGAGATAGGGAGGGGGTCTAGGGGCTAGAGGGGGTTACAGACACAGGGAGGGGTGTAGGGGCTGGAGGGGGTGACAGAGATAGGGAGGGGTGTAGGGGCTGGAGGGGGTTACAGAGATAGGGAGGGGGTCTAGGGGCTAGAGGGGGTTACAGACACAGGGAGGGGTGTAGGGGCTGGAGGGGGTTACAGAGATAGGGAGGGGGTCTAGGGGCTAGAGGGGGTTACAGACACAGGGAGGGGTGTAGGGGCTGGAGGGGGTTACCGAGATAGGGAGGGGTGTAGGGGCTGGAGGGGGTTACAGAGATAGGGAGGGTGTGTAGGGGCTGGAGGGGGTTACAGAGACAGGGAGGTGGTGTAGGGGCTGGAGGGGGTTACAGAGATAGGGAGGGGGTGTAGGGGCTGGAGGGGGTTACAGAGATAGGGAGGGGTGTAGGGGCTGGAGGAGGTTACAGAGATAGGGAGGGGTGTAGGGGCTGGAGGAGGTTACAGAGATAGGGAGGTGGTGTAGGGTGTTACAGAGATAGGGAGGGGGTGTAGGGTGTTACAGAGATAGGGAGGGGGTGTAGGGTGTTACAGAGATAGGGAGGGGGTGTAGGGGGTTACAGAGATAGGGAGGGGGTGTTGGGGGTTACAGAGATAGGGAGGGGGTGTTGGGGTTACAGAGATAGGGAGGGGGTGTAGAGGGTTACAGAGTTAGGGAGGTGGTGTAGGGTGTTACAGAGTTAGGGAGGGGGTGTAGGGTGTTACAGAGATAGGGAGGGGGTGTAGGGGGTTACAGAGATAGGGAGGGGGTGTAGGGGGTTACAGAGATAGGGAGGTGGTGTAGGGTGTTACAGAGATAGGGAGGGGGTGTAGAGGGTTACAGAGTTAGGGAGGTGGTGTAGGGTGTTACAGAGTTAGGGAGGGGGTGTAGGGGGTTACAGAGATAGGGAGGGGGTGTAGGGGGTTACAGAGATAGGGAGGGGGTGTAGGGTGTTACAGAGATAGGGAGGGGGTGTAGGGTGTTACAGAGATAGGGAGGGGGTGTAGGGTGTTACCGAGATAGGGAGGGGGTGTAGGGGGTTACAGAGATATGGAGTTGGTGTAGGGGGTTACAGAGATAGGGAGGGGGTGTAGGGGGTTACAGAGATAGGGAGGTGGTGTAGGGGGTTACAGAGATAGGGAGGTGGTGTAGGGGGTTACAGAGATAGGGAGTTGGTGTAGGGGGTTACAGAGTTAGGGAGGGGGTGTTGGGGGTTACAGAGATAGGGAGGGGGTGTAGGGGGTTACAGAGATAGGGAGGGGGTGTAGGGGGTTACAGAGATAAGGAGGGGGTGTAGGGGGTTACAGAGATAAGGAGGTGGTGTAGGGGGTTACAGAGTTAGGGAGGGGGTGTAGGGTCTGGAGGAGGTTACAGAGATAGGGAGGGGGTGTAGGGGGTTACAGAGATAGGGAGGGGGTGTAGGGGGTTACAGAGATAGGGAGGGGGTGTAGGGGGTTACAGAGATAGGGAGGTGGTGTAGGGGGTTACAGAGATAGGGAGGGTGTGTAGGGGGTTACAGAGATAGGGAGGGGGTGTAGGGGGTTACAGAGATAGGGAGGGGGTGTAGGGGGTTACAGAGATAGGGAGGTGGTGTAGGGGGTTACAGAGATAGGGAGGGGGTGTAGGGTCTGGAGGAGGTTACAGAGATAGGGAGGGGGTGTAGGGGGTTACAGAGTTAGGGAGGGGGTGTAGGGGGTTACAGAGATAGGGAGGGGTGTAGGGGCTGGAGGGGGTTACAGAGATAGGGAGGGTGTGTAGGGGGTTACAGAGATAGGGAGGGGGTGTAGGGGGTTACAGAGATAGGGAGGGGGTGTAGGGTGTTACAGAGATAGGGAGGTGGTGTAGGGTGTTACAGAGATAGGGAGGGGGTGTAGGGGGTTACAGAGATAGGGAGGGGGTGTAGGGTGTTACAGAGATAGGTAGGTGGTGTAGGGGGTTACAGAGATAGGGAGGGAGTGCAGGGGGTTACAGAGATAGGGAGGGGTGTAGGGTGTTACAGAGATAGGGAGGTGGTGTAGGGTGTTACAGAGATAGGGAGGGGGTGTAGGGGGTTACAGAGATAGGGAGGGGGTGTAGGGTGTTACAGAGATAGGGAGGTGGTGTAGGGTGTTACAGAGATAGGGAGGGGGTGTAGGGGGTTACAGAGATAGGGAGGGGGTGTAGGGGGTTACAGAGATAGGGAGGGGGTGTAGGGGGTTACAGAGATAGGGAGGTGGTGTAGGGGGTTACAGAGATAGGGAGGGGGTGTAGGGTCTGGAGGAGGTTACAGAGATAGGGAGGGGGTGTAGGGGGTTACAGAGTTAGGGAGGGGGTGTAGGGGGTTACAGAGATAGGGAGGGGTGTAGGGGCTGGAGGGGGTTACAGAGATAGGGAGGGGGTGTAGGGGGTTACAGAGTTAGGGAGGGGGTGTAGGGGGTTACAGAGATAGGGAGGGGTGTAGGGGCTGGAGGGGATTACAGAGATAGGGAGGGGGTGTTGGGGGTTACAGAGTTAGGGAGGGGGTGTTGGGTGTTACAGAGATAGGGAGGGGGTGTAGGGGGTTACAGAGATAGGGAGGGGATGTAGGGGGTTACAGAGATAGGGAGGGGGTGTAGGGGGTTACAGAGATAGGGAGGGGGTGTAGGGGGTTACAGAGATAGGGAGGGGATGTAGGGGGTTACAGAGATAGGGAGGGGGTGTAGGGGGTTACAGAGATAGGGAGGGGGTGTTGGGTATTATAGAGTTAGGGAGGGGGTGTAGTTTTTGGGAAGCTGTTGAGGAATAAATACTCCAACTCCGTACTCCAGCTCAGTCTCTTCCTGCCAGCACTCGGAGTCAGAGCAACTGTTTTTATCGACAGGGACCTCCTGTTGGTGTATAAACAAACCTGGGGAGGAAATGGGAGGGCAAACGCTCAACAGAATGTTCTGGAAAACCTCAGTGGGTCAAACAGCATCTGCAGAGTGAGCTCATGGGGTCAGAGACAGAGAGAGAGAGGCCTCATGCAGATGGAAAACAGGAAACGACAGAGACACAGAAAAGGAGAGAGGGACAGACAGAGACAGAAATGGGGAGAGCGAGAGAGAGAAACGGGTATAGACAGAGGGAGAGAGAGAGAGAGGAACTGGGATAGAGAGAGGGAGAGAGAAAGGAACTGGTATAGACAGAGGGAGAGAGAGAGAGAGGAACTGGGATAGAGAGAGGGAGAGAGAGAGAGAAACTGGTATAGAGAGAGGGAGAGAGAGAGAGAGGAACTGGGACAGAGAGAGGGAGAGAGAGAGAAACTGGTATAGAGAGAGGGAGAGAGAGAGAGGAACTGGGACAGAGAGAGGGAGAGAGAGAGAAACTGGTATAGACAGAGGGAGAGAGAGAGAGAGGAACTGGGATAGAGAGAGGGAGAGAGAGAGAGAAACTGGTATAGAGAGAGGGAGAGAGAGAGAGAGGAACTGGGACAGAGAGAGGGAGAGAGAGAGAAACTGGTATAGAGAGAGGGAGAGAGAGAGAGAGGAACTGGGACAGAGAGAGGGAGAGAGAGAGAAACGGGTATAGACAGAGGGAGAGAGAGAGAGAGGAACTGGGATAGAGAGAGGGAGAGAGAGAGAGAAACTGGTATAGAGAGAGGGAGAGAGAGAGAGAGGAACTGGGACAGAGAGAGGGAGAGAGAGAGAAACGGGTATAGACAGAGGGAGAGAGAGAGAGAGGAACTGGGATAGAGAGAGGGAGAGAGAGAGAGAGAAACTGGTATAGAGAGAGGGAGAGTGGAGAGAGAAAGACAGAGAGAGAGAGAGAGAAACTGGTATAGAGAGAGGGAGAGAGAGAGAGAGAGGAACTGGTATAGTGAGAGGTGGAGAGAGAGGAACTGGGATAGAGAGAGGGAGAGGGAGAGAAACTGGTATAGACAGAGGGAGAGAGAGAGAGAGGAACTGGGATAGAGAGAGGGAGAGAGAGAGGAACTGGGATAGAGAGAGGGAGAGAGAGAGGAACTGGGATAGAGAGAGGGAGAAGGAGAGGGGACCTGGTATAGAGAGAGGGAGAGAGGGAGGGAGAGAGAGAGAGAGGGAGGAACTGGTATAGAGGGAGTGAGAGAGAGGGAGAGAGAGAGGGAGGAAATGGTATAGAGAGAAGGAGAGAGAGAGGAACTTCTATAGAGAGAGGAAGAGCGAGAGAGAGAGAGAGGAGCTGGTATAGAGAGAGGGGGAGAGAGAGAGGAACTGGTATAGAGAGAGGGAGAGAGAGAAACAGGTATAGGGGGAGAGAGAGAGAGGAACTGGTCGAGGGAGAGAGAGGAACTGGTATAGAGAGAGGGAGAGAGAGAGAGAGAAACTGGTATAGAGAGAGGGAGAGGGAGAGAGAGAGGGAGGAACTGGTATAGAGAGAGGGAGGGAGAGAGAAACTGGTATAGGGGGAGAGAGAGAGAGGAACTGGTATAGAGAGAGGGAGAGAGAGAGAGAGGAACTGGTATAGGGAGAGGGAGAGAGAGAGAGAGGAACTGGTATAGGGAGAGAGAGAGAGAGAGGAACTGGGATAGAGAGAGGGAGAAGGAGAGAGAGGAACTGGGATAGAGAGAGGGAGAGAGAGAGAGAGAGAAAGAGAGAGGAACTGGGATAGAGAGAGGGAGAGAGAGAGAGAGAGAGGAACTGGTATAGAGAGAGGAAGAGAGAGAGAGGAACTGGTATAGAGAGAGGGGGAGAGAGAGAGAGAGGAACTGGTATAGTGAGAAAAGGATAGAGAGAGAGAAACTGGTAGAGAGAGAGGGAGAGAGAGAGAAACTGGTAGAGTGAGAGGGAGAAGGAGAGACAGAAACTGGTATAGAGAGAGGGAGAGGGAGTGAGAGAGGAACTGGTAGAGAGAGGGAGAGAGAGGAATTGGTATAGAGAGAGGGAGAGGGAGTGAGAGAGGAACTGGTATAGAGAGAGGGAGAGAGAGAGAGGGAGGAACTGGTATTGAGAGAGGGAGGGAGAGAGAAACTGGTATGGGGAGAGAGAGAGAGGAACTGGTATAGAGAGAGGGAGGGAGAGAGAGAGAGAGGAACTGGGATAGAGAGAGGGAGAAGGAGAGAGAGGAACTGGGATAGAGAGAGGGAGAGAGAGAGAGAGGAACTGGGATAGAGAGAGGGAGAGAGAGAGAGAGGAACTGGGATAGAGAGAGGGAGAGAGAGAGAGGAACTGGGATAGAGAGAGGGAGAGAGAGAGAGGAACTGGTATAGGGAGAGGGGGAGAGAGAGAGAGAGGAACTGGGATAGAGAGAGGAAGAGAGAGAGAGGAACTGGTATAGAGAGAGGGAGAGAGAGAGGAGCTGGTATAGAGAGAGGAAGAGAGAGAGAGGAACTGGTATAGAGAGAGGGAGAGAGAGAGAGAGAGAGGAACTGGTATAGAGAGAAAAGGATAGGGAGAGAGAAACTGGTAGAGAGAGGGAGAGAGAGAGGAACTGGTATAGAGAGAGGGAGTGGGAGAGAGAGGGAGAGAGAGAGAGGAACTGGGATAGAGAGAGGGAGAGGGGGAGAAAGAGAGAGAATAAGGGATAGAGAGAGAAACTGGGAGAGAGAGGGAGAGAGAGAGGAACTGGGATAGAGAGAGGGAGAGAGAGAGGAACTGGGATAGAGAGAGGGAGGGAGAGAGAGAGGAACTGGGATAGAGAGAGAGGAACTGGGATAGAGAGAGAGAGAGGCACTGGTATAGAGAGAGAGAGAAACTGGTACAGAGAGAGAGAGAGAAACTGGTATAGAGAGAGAGAGAGAGAGAGGAACTGGTATAGAGAGAGGGAGAGAGAGAGAGAGGAACTGGGATAGAGAGAGGGAGAAGGAGAGAGAGGAACTGGGATAGAGAGAGGGAGAGAGAGGGAGGAACTGGTATGGGGGAGAGAGAGAGGAACTAGTACAGAGAGAGGGAGAGAGAGAGAGTAACTGGTATAGAGAGAGGCAGAGAGAGAGAGTGAGAGAGAGAGGGAAACTGGTATAGGGGGAGAGAGGGGGAGGAACAGGTATAGAGAGAGGGAGAGAAAGGGAGGAACTAGTAGAGGGAGGGAGAGGGAGAGAGAGAGGAACTGGTATACAGAGAGGTGGAGAGAGAGAGAGGAACTGGTTCAGAGAGAGAGAGAGAGGAACTGGTTCAGAGAGAGAGAGAGGAACTGGTTCAGGGAGAGGGAGAGAGAGAGAGAGAGGAACTGATAGAGAGAGGGAGAGAGAGAGAGAGGAACTGGTATAGAGAGAGAGAGAGAGGATCTGGTATATATATAGAGAGAGAGGAACTGGGATAGAGAGAGGGAGAGAGGATCTGGTATATATATAGAGAGAGAGGAACTGGGATAGAGAGAGGGAGAGAGAGGGAGGGAGGAACTGGTATAGGGGGAGAGAGAGAGGAACTGTATCGAGAGAGGGAGCGAGAGAGAGGAACTGGTATAGAGAGAGGGAGAGAGAGAGAGTAACTGGTATAGAGAGAGGGAGAGAGAGAGTGAGAGAGAGAGAGAAACTGGAATAGGGGAGAGAGGGGGAGGAACTGGTATAGAGAGAGGGAGAGAAAGGGAGGAACTAGTATAGAGGGAGGGAGAGGGAGAGAGAGAGGAACTGGTATACAGAGAGGTAGAGAGAGAGAGAGAGAGAGGAACTGGTTCAGAGAGAGAGAGAGAGGAACTGGTTCAGGGAGAGGGAGAGGGAGAGAGAGAGAGAGAGGAACTGGTAGAGAGAGGGAGAGAAAGAGAGAGGGGTACTGGAATAGAGAGAGGGAGAGAGGGAGAGAGGAACTGGGATAGAGAGAGGGAGAGAGAGAGAGAGGAACTGGTATAGAGAGAGGGAGAGAGAGAGGGAGGAACTGGTATAGAGAGAGGGAGAGAGAGGGAGAGAGAGAGGAACTGGTATAGAGAGAGGGAGAGAGAATGAGGGAGGAACTGGTATGAAGAGAGAGAGGGAGAGAGAGAGGAACTGGTATAGAGAGGGGGAGAGAGAGAGAGAAACTGGTAGAGGGAGAGGGAGAGAGAGGAACTGGTATAGAGAGAGGGAGAGGGAGAGAGAGAGAGAGAGAAACTGGGAGAGAGAGAGGGGGAGAGAGAGGAACTGGTAGGGGGAGAGAGGGAGAGAGAGGAACTGGTAGAGAGAGGGAGAGGGAGAGGGAGAGAGAGAGGAACTGGTAGAGAGAGAGATGAACTGGTATAGAGAGAGGGAAAGGGGGAGAGAGAGAGAGGAACTGTATAGAGAGAGTAAGGGATAGAGAGAGAAACTGGTAGAGAGAGAGGGAGAGAGAGAAACTGGTATAGAGAGAGAGAGAGGAACTGGTAGAGAGAGAGGGAGAGAGAGAGGAACTGGGATAGGGAGAGGGAGAGAGAGAGAGGAACTGGGATAGAGAGAGGGAGAAAGAGAGAGAGGAACTGGGATAGAGAGAGGGAGAGAGAGAGGGAGAGAGAGAGGAACTGGGATAGAGAGAGGGAGAGAGAGAGAGAGGAACTGGGATAGAGAGAGGGAGAGAGAGAGAGGAACTGGTATAGATAGAGGGAGAGAGAGAGAGAGAGGAGCTGGTATAGAGAGAGGGAGAGAGAGAGGAACTGGTATAGAGAGAAAAGGATAGAGAGAGAGAAACTGGTAGAGAGAGAGGGAGGGAGAGAGAGAAACTGGTAGAGTGAGAGGGAGAAGGAGAGAGAGGAACTGGTATAGAGAGAGGGAGAGGGAGTGAGAGAGGAACTGGTAGAGAGAGGGAGAGAGAGTGGAACTGGTATAGAGAGAGGGAGAGAGAGAGAGGGAGGAACTGGTATAGAGAGAGGGAGGGAGAGAGAAACTGTTATAGGGGGAGAGAGAGAGAGGAACTGGTATAGAGAGAGGGAGAGAGAGAGAGAGGAACTGGTATAGAGAGAGGGAGAGGGAGAGAGAGGAACTGGGATAGAGAGAGGGAGAGAGAGAGAGGAACTGGTATAGGGAGAGGGAGAGAGAGAGGGAGGAACTGGTATAGAGAGAGGGAGAGAGAGAGAGGAACTGGTATAGAGAGGGGGAGAGAGGGAGAGAGGAACTTGTATAGAGAGAGGGAGAGAGGAATTGGTATAGAGAGAGAGAGAGAGAGGGAGGATCTGGTATAGAGAGAGAGAGAGAGGAACTGGTTCAGAGAGAGAGAGAGGAACTGGTTCAGAGAGAGGGAGAGGGAGAGAGAGAGAGGAACTGGTAGAGAGAGAGGGAGAGAAAGAGAGAGAGGTACTGGAATAGAGAGAGGGAGAGGAAGAGAGACAGAGAGAACTGGTATCGAGAGAGGGAGAGAGAGAGGGAGAGGAACTCGTTCAGAGAGAGGGAGAGGAAGAGGAAGAGGTACTGGTATAGAGAGAGGGAGTGGAAGAGAGGAACTGCTCTCGAGGGAAAGAGAGAGAGAGAGGGAGAGGAACTGGTATAGACGGGGGGGGGGGAGAGAGAGAGAGAGAGGGAGAGGAAGTGGTTCAGAGAGACAACGAGGGAGGTACTGGTATACAGAGAGAGGGAGGAATGGCATGGAGAGAGAGAGAGAGACGGGGAGAGAGAGACAAACTGATATAGAGAGATGGAGAGAAAGCGACAGGAACTGGTATAGTGAAAGGGAGAGAGAGGGAGGAACTGGTAGAGAGAGGGAGAGAGGGAGAGGGAGAGAGAGGAACTGGTAGAGAGAGGGAGAGATAGAGGAACTGGTATAGAGAGAGGGAGAGAGAGGAACTGGGATAGAGAGAGGGAGAGAGAGAGAGGAACTGGTATAGGGAGAGGGAGAGAGAGAGGGAGGAACTGGTATAGAGAGAGGGAGAGGGAGAGAGAGAGAGGAACTGGTATAGAGAGGGGGAGAGAGGGAGAGAGGAACTTGTATAGAGAGAGGGAGAGAGGAATTGGTATAGAGAGAGAGAGAGAGAGAGGGAGGAACTGGTATAGAGAGAGAGAGAGAGAGGAACTGGTTCAGAGAGAGAGAGAGGAACTGGTTCAGAGAGAGGGAGAGGGAGAGAGAGAGAGGAACTGGTAGAGAGAGAGGGAGAGAAAGAGAGAGAGGTACTGGAATAGAGAGAGGGAGAGGAAGAGAGACAGAGAGAACTGGTATCGAGAGAGGGAGAGAGAGAGGGAGAGGAACTCGTTCAGAGAGAGGGAGAGGAAGAGGAAGAGGTACTGGTATAGAGAGAGGGAGTGGAAGAGAGGAACTGCTCTCGAGGGAAAGAGAGAGAGAGAGGGAGAGGAACTGGTATAGACGGGGGGGGGGGGGAGAGAGAGAGAGAGAGAGAGGGAGAGGAAGTGGTTCAGAGAGACAACGAGGGAGGTACTGGTATACAGAGAGAGGGAGGAATGGCATGGAGAGAGAGAGAGACGGGGAGAGAGAGACAAACTGATATAGAGAGATGGAGAGAAAGCGACAGGAACTGGTATAGTGAAAGGGAGAGAGAGGGAGGAACTGGTAGAGAGAGGGAGAGAGGGAGAGGGAGAGAGAGGAACTGGTAGAGAGAGGGAGAGGGAGAGAGAGAAACTGGTATAGAGAGAGAGAGAGAGGAACTGGTATAGAGAGAGGGAGAGAGAGAGGAACTGGGATAGAGAGAGGGAGAGAGAGGAACTCGTATGGAGAGAGGGAGAGAGGAACTGGGATAGAGAGAGGGGGAGAGAGAGAGGAACTGGGATAGAGAGACGGGGAGAGAGAGAGGAACTGGGATAGAGAGAGAGAGAGGAACTGGTAGAGAGAGTGGGAGAGAGAGAGGAACTGGTAGAGAGAGGGAGAGAGACAGAGAGGAACTAGTATAGAGAGAGGGAGAGAGAGAGGGAGATGAACTGGTTCAGAGAGAGGGAGAGAAAGAGGAAGAGGTACTGGTATAGAGAGGGAGAGAGAGGTACTGGTGGAGAGAGAGGGAGGAACTGCTATAGAGAGAGGTGGAGAGAGAGAGAGAGGAGCTGGTATAGAGAGAGGTTGAGAGAGCGAGAGAGAGAGGAGCTGGTATATAGAGAGGTGGAGAGAGAGAGAGAGAGAGAGAGGAGCTGGTATAATGGGAGAGATGGGGAGGAACTGGTATATATAGAGAGAGAGAGAGAGGAACTGGTTCAGAGAGAGAGAGGAACTGGTAGAGAGAGAGGGAGAGAAAGAGAGAGAGGTACTGGAATAGATAGTGGGAGAGAGGGAGAGAGGAACTGGTATAGAGAGAGGGAGAGAGAGGGAGGAACTGGTATAGAGAGAGCGAGAGAGAGGGAGAGAGAGAGAGGAACTGGTATAGAGAGAGGGAGAGAGAATGAGGGAGGAACTGGTATAGAGAGAGGGAGAGAGAGAGGAACTAGTATAGAGAGAGGGAGAGAGAATGAGGGAGGAACTGGTATGAAGAGAGAGAGGGAGAGAGAGAGGAACTGGTATAGAGAGAGGGAGAGAGAGAGAGAGAGGAACTGGGATAGAGAGAGGGAGAGAGAGAGGAACTGGGAACGAGAGAGGGGGGGAGAGAGAGAGAGGAACTGGTTTCGAGAAAGAGGGAGAGTGAGAGAGGAACTGGTATAGAGGGAGGGAGAGGGAGAGAGGAACTGGTATAGAGAGAGGGAGAGAGAGAGGAACTGGTATAGAGAGAGGGAGAGAGAGGGAGGAACTGGCACAGAGAGAGGGAGAGAGAGCGAGAGAGAGAGAGGAACTGGTATAGAGAGAGGGAGAGAGAGGGAGGAACTGGTACAGAGAGCGGGAGAGAAAGAGAAAGAGGTACTGGAATAGAGAGAGGGAGAGGAAGAGAGACAGAGAGGAACTAGTATAGAGAGAGGGAGAGAGAGAGGGAGAGGAACTGGTTCAGAGAGAGGGAGAGAAAGAGGAAGAGGTACTGGTATAGAGAGGGAGAGAGAGAGAGGTACTGGTATAGAGGGAGGGAGAGAGAGAGAGGAACTGGTATAGAGAGAGGGAGAGAAAGGGAGAAACTAGTATAGAGGGAGGGAGAGGGAGAGAGAGAGGAACTGGTATACAGAGAGGTGGAGAGAGAGAGAGAGAGGAATTGGTTCAGAGAGAGAGAGAGGAACTGGTTCAGGGAGAGGGAGAGGGAGAGAGATAGGTACTGGAATAGAGAGAGGGAGAGAGGGAGAGAGGAACTTGTATAGAGAGAGGGAGAGAGGAATTGGTATAGAGAGAGAGAGAGGGAGGAACTGGTATAGAGAGAGAGAGAGGAACTGGTATAGGGAGAGGGAGAGAGAGGGAGAGAGAAACAGGTAGAGAGAGAGATGAACTGGTATAGAGAGAGTAAGGGATAGAGAGAGAGGGAGAGAGAGAGAAACTGGTAGAGTGAGAGGGAGAGGGAGAGAGAGGAACTGGTAGAGAGAGGGAGAGGGAGAGAGAGAAACTGGTATGAAGAGAGAGAGAGAGGAACTGGTATAGAGAGAGAGAGAGAGAGAGGAACTGGGATAGTGAGAGAGAGAGAGAGAGGAACTGGGATAGAGAGAGGGAGAGAGAGAGAGGAACTGGGAACGAGAGAGGGGGAGAGAGAGAGAGAGGAACTGGTATAGAGAGAGAGGGAGAGAGAGAGGGAGGAACTGGGAGAGAGAGGGAGAGAGAGAGAGGAACTGGTTTCGAGAAAGAGGGATAGTGAGAGAGCAACTGGTATAGAGGGAGGGAGAGGGAGAGAGGAACTGGTATAGAGAGAGGGAGAGAGAGAGGAAGTGGTATAGAGAGGGGGAGAGAGAGGGAGGAACTGGTATAGCGGGAGGGAGAGGGAGAGAGAGAGAGGAACTGGTGGAGAGAGAGGGAGGAACTGGTATAGAGGGAGGGAGAGAGAGGGAGGAACTGGTATAGAGGGAGAGGGGGAGAGAGAGAGAGAGAGAGAGGAACTGGTGGAGAGAGAGGGAGGAACTGGTAGAGAGAGCGGGAGAGAAAGAGAGAGAGGTACTGGAATAGAGAGAGGGAGAGGAAGAGAGACAGAGAGGAACTAGTATAGAGAGAGGGAGAGAGAGAGAGAGAGAGGAACTGGTTCAGAGAGAGGGAGAGAAAGAGGAAGAGGTACTGGTATAGAGAGGGAGAGAGAGAGGTACTGGTATAGAGAGAGGGAGAGAGAGAGGGAGAGGAACTGGTTCAGAGAAACAGAGAGGGAGGTACTGGTATAGAGAGAGGGAGAGGAACTGGTTCAGAGAGAAGGAGAGAGAGAGAGAGGAACTGGTCGGGGGGGGGGGAGAGAGAGGAACTGGTATAGAGAGAGGGAGAGAGAGAGAGGAACTGGTATAGAGAGAGGGAGAGAGAGAGAGGAACTGGTATAGAGAGAGGGAGAGAAAGGGAGGAACTGGTATAGAGAGAGAGAGAGAGGAACTGGTTCAGGGAGAGGGAGAGAGAGAGAGGAACTGGTAGAGAGAGGGAGAGAAAGAGAGAGAGGTACTGGAATAGAGAGAGGGAGAGAGGGAGAGAGGAACTGGTATAGAGAGAGGGAGAGAGAGAGAGAGGAACTGGTATAGAGAGAGGGAGAGAGAGAGGGAGGAACTGGTATAGAGAGAGGGAGAGAGAGGGAGAGAGAGAGAGGAACTGGTATAGAGAGAGGGAGAGAGAATGAGGGAGGAACTGGTATGAAGAGAGAGAGGGAGAGAGAGGAACTGGTATAGAGAGGGGGAGAGAGGAACTGGTATAGAGAGAGGGAGAGAGAGAGAGGAACTGGTATAGAGAGAGGGAGAGAGAGAGAGGAACTGGTATAGAGAGAGGGAGAGAGAGAGAGGAACTGGTATAGAGAGGGGGAAAGAGGGAGAGAGGAACTTGTATAGAGAGAGGGAGAGAGGAATTGGTATAGAGAGAGAGAGAGAGAGAGGGAGGAACTGGTATAGAGAGAGAGAGAGAGGAACTGGTTCAGAGAGAGAGAGAGGAACTGGTTCAGAGAGAGAGAGAGAGAGGAACTGGTTCAGAGAGAGGGAGAGGGAGAGAGAGAGAGAGGAACTGGTAGAGAGAGAGGGAGAGAAAGAGAGAGAGGTTCTGGAATAGAGAGAGGGAGAGGAAGAGAGACAGAGAGAACTGGTATCGAGAGAGGGAGAGAGAGAGGGAGAGGAACTCGTTCAGAGAGAGGGAGAGGAAGAGGAAGAGGTACTGGTATAGAGAGAGGGAGAGGAAGAGAGGAACTGCTCTCGAGGGAAAGAGAGAGAGAGAGAGGGAGAGGAACTGGTATAGACGGGGAGAGAGAGAGAGAGAGAGAGAGAGGGAGAGGAAGTGGTTCAGAGAGACAACGAGGGAGGTACTGGTATACAGAGAGAGAGGGAGGAATGGTATGGAGAGAGAGAGAGAGACGGGGAGAGAGAGACAAACTGATATAGAGACAGGGAGAGAAAGCGACAGGAACTGGTATAGTGAAAGGGAGAGAGAGGGAGGAACTGGTAGAGAGAGGGAGAGGGAGAGAGAGAAACTGGTATAGAGAGAGAGAGAGAGGAACTGGTATAGAGGGAGAGAGAGAGGAACTGGGATAGAGAGAGGGAGAGAGAGGAACTCGTATGGAGAGAGGGAGAGAGGAACTGGGATAGAGAGAGGGGGAGAGAGAGAGGAACTGGGATAGAGAGAGGGGGAGAGAGAGAGGAACTGGTAGAGAGAGGGAGAGAGACAGAGAGGAACTAGTATAGAGCGAGGGAGAGAGAGAGGGAGAGGAACTGGTTCAGAGAGAGGGAGAGAAAGAGGAAGAGGTACTGGTATAGAGAGGGAGAGAGAGAGGTACTGGTGGAGAGAGAGGGAGGAACTGGTATAGAGAGATGGAGAGAGAGAGAGAGAGAGAGGTACTGGTATAACGGGAGAGATGGGGAGGAACTGGTTCAGAGAAACAGAGAGGGAGGTACTGGTATAGAGAGAGAGAGGGAGAGAGAGAGGAATGGTATGGAGAGAGAGAGAGAGAGAGGGGAGAGAGAGGAACTGGTTCAAAGAGAAGGAGAGAGAGAGAGAGGAACTGGTCGGGGGGGGGAGAGAGAGGAACTGGTATAGAGAGAGGGAGAGAGAGAAGAACTGGTTCAGAGAGAGAGAGAGAGGAACTGGTTCAGGGAGAGGGAGAGAGAGAGAGGAACTGGTAGAGAGAGGGAGAGAAAGAGAGAGAGGTACTGGAATAGAGAGAGGGAGAGAGGGAGAGAGGAACTGGTATAGAGAGAGGGAGAGAGAGAGGGAGGAACTGGTATAGAGAGAGGGAGAGAGAGGGAGAGAGAGAGAGGAACTGGTATAGAGAGAGGGAGAGAGAGAGGGAGGAACTGGTATAGAGAGAGGGAGAGAGAGGGAGAGAGAGAGAGGAACTGGTATAGAGAGAGGGAGAGAGAATGAGGGAGGAACTGGTATGAAGAGAGAGAGGGAGAGAGAGAGGAACTGGTATAGAGAGGGGGAGAGAGGGAGAGTGGAACTTGTATAGAGAGAGGGAGAGAGGAATTGGTATAGAGAGAGAGAGAGAGAGAGGGAGGAACTGGTATAGAGAGAGAGAGAGGAACTGGTTCAGAGAGAGAGAGAGGAACTGGTATCGAGAGAGGGAGAGAGAGGAACTCGTATGGAGAGAGGGAGAGAGGAACTGGGATAGAGAGAGGGGGAGAGAGAGAGGAACTGGGATAGAGAGAGGGGGAGAGAGAGAGGAACTGGGATAGAGAGAGAGAGGAACTGGTAGAGAGAGAGAGGGAGAGAGAGAGAGAGGAACTGGTAGAGAGAGGGAGAGAGACAGAGAGGAACTAGTATAGAGAGAGGGAGAGAGAGAGGGAGAGGAACTGGTTCAGAGAGAGGGAGAGAAAGAGGAAGAGGTACTGGTATAGAGAGAGGGAGAGGGAGAGAGAGGTACTGGTGGAGAGAGAGGGAGGAACTGCTATAGAGAGAGGTGGAGAGAGAGAGAGAGAGAGAGGAGCTGGTATAGAGAGAGGTTGAGAGAGAGAGAGAGAGGAGCTGGTATAGAGAGAGGTGGAGAGAGAGAGGGAGAGGAGCTGGTATAGAGAGAGGTGGAGAGAGAGAGAGAGAGGAACTGGTTCAGAGAGAGAGAGGAACTTGTAGAGAGAGAGGGAGAGAAAGAGAGAGAGAGGTACTGGAATAGAGAGAGGGAGAGAGGGAGAGACGCACTGGTATAGAGAGAATGAGAGAGAGGGAGGAACTGGTATAGAGAGTGCGAGAGAGAGGGAGAGAGAGAGGAACTGGTATAGAGAGAGAGAGGAACTGGTATAGAGAGGGGGAGAGAGGGAGAGAGGAACTGGTATAGAGAGGGGGAGAGAGGGAGAGAGGAACTTGTATAGAGAGAGGGAGAGAGGAACTGGTATAGAGAGAGAGAGGGGGAGAGAGATAGAGAGGAACTGGTGTAGAGAGAGGGGGAGGAACTGGTCGAGGGGGAGAGAGAGTGGAACTGGTAGAGAGAGGGAGAGAAACTAGTAGAGAGAGAGCGAGAGAGAGGGAAGAACTGGTATAGAGAGAGAGGAAGGAATGGGTATGGAGAGAGCGAGAGAGGGAGGAACTGGTATAGAGAGAGAGGAAGGAACGGGTATGGAGAGAGCGAGAGAGGGAGGAACTGGTATAGAGGGAGAGAGAGAGGGAGAGAGAGAGGGAGAGAGAGAGGAACTGGTATAGAGAGAGTGAGAGGGGGAGAGAAAGAGAGGTACTGGTGGAGAGAGAGGGAGGAACTGGTATTGAGAGAGGTGGAGAGAGAGTGAGAGAGAGAGGGAGGAACTGGTAGAGAGAGAGAGGTGGAGAGACAGTGAGAGAGAGAGGGAGGAACTGGTATAGAGAGAGAGGTGGAGAGACAGTGAGAGAGAGAGAGAGGAACTGGTTCAGTGAGAGGGAGAGAAAGAGGAAGAGGTACTGGTATAGAGAGAGGGAGAGAGAGAGAGAGGGAGGAACTGGTATTGAGAGAGGTGGAGAGAGAGTGAGAGAGAGAGAGAGAGGAACTGGTTCAGAGAGAGGGAGAGAGAGAGAGAGGTACTGGTTGAGAGAGAGGGAGAGAAAGAGAGAGAGGTACTGGAATAGGGAGAGGGAGAGGAAGAGAGACAGAGAGGAACTAGTATAGAGAGAGGGAGAGAGAGAGGTGAGGAAATGGTTCAGAGAGAGGGAGAGAAAGAGGAAGAGGTACTGGTATAGAGAGGGAGAGAGAGAGGTACTCGTATAGAGGGAGGGGGAGAGAGAGAGAGAGGAACTAGTATAGAGAGAGGGAGAGAGAGAGGGTGAGGAACTGGTTCAGAGAGAGGGAGAGAGAGATGAAGAGGTACTGGTATAGAGAGGGAGAGAGAGAGAGGTACTGGTATAGAGAGAGAGAGAGGGAGAGAGGGAGGAATGGTATGGAGAGAGAGAGAGGGAGAGAGGAACTGGTATATAGAGAGAGGGAGAGAGAGAGAGGAACTGGTATAGAGAGAGGGAGAGAGATGGAGAGAGAGAGAGGAACTGGTATAGAGAGAGGGAGAGAGAATGAGGGAGGAACTGGTATGAAGAGAGAGAGGGAGAGAGAGAGAGGAACTGGTATAGAGAGAGGGAGAGAGGGAGAGAGGAACTTGTATAGAGAGAGGGAGAGAGGAATTGGTATAGAGAGAGAGAGGGAGGAACTGGTATAGAGAGAGAGAGAGGAACTGGTATAGGGAGAGGGAGAGAGAGAGAGGAACTGGTATAGGGAGAGGGAGAGAGAGGGAGAGAGAGAGAAACAGATAGAGAGAGAGATGAACTGGTATAGAGAGAGTAAGGGATAGAGAGAGAGAAACTGGTAGAGAGAGAGTGAAAGAGAGAGAAACTGGTAGAGTGAGAGGGAGAGGGAGAGAGAGGAACTGATATAGAGAGAGGGAGAGAAACTGGGAGAGAGGGAGAGAGAGGAACTGGTAGAGAGAGGGAGAGAGAGAAACTGGTATAGAGAGAGGGAGGGAGAGAGGAACTGGGATAGAGAGAGGGAGAGAGAGAGGAACTGGGAACGAGAGAGGGGGAGAGAGAGAGAGGAACTGGTATAGAGAGAGAGGGAGAGAGAGAGAGAGAGGAACTGGGAGAGAGAGGGAGAGAGAGAGAGGAACTGGTATAGAGGGAGGGAGAGTGGCACGGCGGCACAGTGGTTAGCAATGCTGCCTCACAGCACCAGAGACCCAGGTTCAATTCCCGCCTCAGGCGACTGACTGTGTGGAGTTTGCACGTTCTCCCCGTGTCTGCGTGGGTTTCCTCCGGGTGCTCCGGTTTCCTCCCACAGTCCAAAGATGTGCAGGTCAGGTGACTTGGCCATGCTAAATTGCCCGTAGTGTTAGGTTAAAGGGGTAAATGTAGGGGTATGGGTGGGTTACGCTTCGGCGGGTCGGTGTGGACTTGTTGGGCCGAAGGGCCTGTTTCCACACTGTAATGTAATCTAAAAAAAAAAGAGTGAGAGAGGAACTGGTATAGAGAGAGGGAGAGAGAGGGAGGAACTGGTATAGAGAGAGAGAGAGGAACTGGTATAGAGAGAGGGAGAGGGAGGGAGAGAGAGAGAGGAGCTGGTTCAGAGAGCGGGAGAGAAAGAGAGAGTGGTACTGGAATAGAGAGAGGGAGAGGAAGAGAGACAGAGAGGAACTAGTATAGAGAGAGGGAGAGAGAGAGGGAGAGGAACTGGTTCAGAGAGAGGGAGAGAAAGAGGAAGAGGTACTGGTATAGAGAGGGAGAGAGAGAGAAGTACTGGTATAGAGAGAGGGAGAGAGAGAGGGAGAGGAACTGGTTCAGGGAGAGGGAGAGAGAGAGAGAGGAACTGGTAGGGAGAGGGAGAGAAAGAGAGAGAGGAACTGGTATAGAGAGAGGGAGAGAGAGAGAGGAACTGGTATAGAGAGAGGGAGAGAGAGAGGGAGGAACTGGTACAGAGAGAGGGAGAGAGAGCGAGAGAGAGAGAGGAACTGGTATAGAGAGAGGGAGAGAGAATGAGGGAGGAACTGGTATGAAGAGAGAGAGGGAGAGAGAGAGAAACTGGTATAGAGAGGGGGAGAGAGGAATTGGTATAGAGAGAGAGAGGGAGGGAGGAACTGGTATAGAGAGAGAGAGAGAGAGGAACTGGTACAGAGAGAGAGAGAGGAACTGGTTCAGAGAGAGAGAGAGAGGAACTGGTTCAGAGAGAAGGAGAGGGAGTGAGGGAGAGAGAGGAACTGGTAGAGAGAGAGGGAGAGAAAGAGAGAGAGGTACTGGAATAGAGAGAGGGAGAGGAAGAGAGACAGAGAGAACTGGTATCGAGAGAGGGAGAGAGAGAGGGAGAGGAACTCGTTCAGAGAAAGGGAGAGGGAGAGGAAGAGGAAGAGGTACTGGTATAGAGAGAGGGAGAGAGAGAGGGAGAGGAACTCGTTCAGAGAGAGGGAGAGGAAGAGGAAGAGGTACTGGTATAGAGAGAGGGAGAGGAAGAGAGGAACTGCTCTCGAGGGAAAGAGAGAGAGAGAGAGGGAGAGGAACTGGTATAGACGGGGGGGAGAGAGAGAGAGAGAGAGAGGGAGAGGAAGTGGTTCAGAGAGACAACGAGGGAGGTACTGGTATACAGAGAGAGAGGGAGGAATGGTATGGAGAGAGAGAGAGAGAGATGGGAAGAGAGAGAGACAAACTGATATAGAGACAGGGAGAGAAAGCGACAGGAACTGGTATAGTGAAAGGGAGAGAGAGGGAGGAACTGGTAGAGAGAGGGAGAGAGGGAGAGGGAGAGAGAGGAACTGGTAGAGAGAGGGAGAGAGAGAAACTGGTATAGAGAGAGAGGAACTGGTATAGAGAAGGGAGAGAGAGAGGAACTGGGATAGAGAGAGGGAGAGAGAGGAACTCGTATGGAGAGAGGGAGAGAGAAACTGGGATAGAGAGAGGGGGAGAGAGAGAGGAACTGGGATTGAGAGAGGGGGAGATAGAGAGGAACTGGGATAGAGAGAGAGAGAGGAACTGGTATAGAGAGAGGGAGAGGAACTGGTTCAGAGAGAGGCAGAGAAAGAGGAAGAGGTACTGGTATAGAGAGAGGGAGAGGGAGAGAGAGGTACTGGTGGAGAGAGAGGGAGGAACTGCTATAGAGAGAGGTGGAGAGAGAGAGAGAGAGAGAGGGGTACTGCTATAGAGAGAGGTGGAGAGAGAGAGAGAGAGAGAGAGGTACAGGTATAGAGAGAGGTTGAGAGAGAGAGAGAGAGGAGCTGGTAAACGGGAGAGATGGGGAGGAACTGGTATATAGAGAGAGAGAGAGAGAGGAACTGGTTCAGAGAGAGAGAGGAACTTGTAGAGAGAGAGGGAGAGAAAGAGAGAGAGAGGTACTGGAATAGATAGAGGGAGAAAGGGAGAGAGGAACTGGTATAGAGAGAGGGAGAGAGAGGGAGGAACTGGTATAGAGAGAGGGAGAGAGAGAGAGGAACTGGTATAGAGAGAGGGAGAGAGAGAGAGGAACTGGTATAGAGAGAGGGAGAGAGAGAGGAACTGGTATAGAGAGAGGGAGAGAGAATGAGGGAGGAACTGGTATGGAGAGAGAGAGAGGGAGAGAGAGAGGAACTGGTATAGAGAGAGGGAGAGAGGAACTGGTATAGAGAGAGAGAGGGAGGGAGGAACTGGTATAGAGAGAGGGAGAGGGAGGGAGGAACTGGTATAGAGAGAGAGAGGGGGGGAGAGATAGAGAGGAACTGGTATAGAGAGAGGGGGAGGAACTGGTCGAGGGGGAGAGAGAGTGGAACTGGTAGAGAGAGGGAGAGAAACTAGTAGAGAGAGAGCGAGAGAGAGGGAAGAACTAGTATAGAGAGAGAGGAAGGAATGGGTATGGAGAGAGCGAGAGAGGGAGGAACTGGTATAGAGGGAGAGCGAGAGGGAGAGAGAGAGGGAGAGAGAGAGGAACTGGTATAGAGAGAGAGAGAGGGAGGGAGGAACTGGTATAGAGAGAGAGAGGGGGAGAGAGATAGAGAGGAACTGGTATAGAGAGAGGGAGAGAGGAACTGGTATAGAGAGAGAGAGAGTGAGAGGGAGGAACTGGTGTAGAGAGAGGGGGAGGAACTGGTCGAGGGGGAGAGAGAGTGGAACTGGTAGAGAGAGGGAGAGAAACTAGTAGAGAGAGAGTGAGAGAGAGGGAAGAACTGGTATAGAGAGAGGGGAAGGAATGGGTATGGAGAGAGCGAGAGAGTGAGGAACTGGTATAGAGGGAGAGCGAGAGGGAGAGAGAGAGGAACTGGTATAGAGAGAGAGAGAGAGGAACTGGTATAGAGAGAGGGAGAGAGGGAGAGGAACTGGTATAGAGAGAGAGAGAGAGGAACTGGTATAGAGGGAGAGAGAGAGGAACTGGT
The DNA here is from genome assembly GCF_037043375.1 of Chiloscyllium plagiosum. Taxonomy (NCBI): domain Eukaryota; kingdom Metazoa; phylum Chordata; class Chondrichthyes; order Orectolobiformes; family Hemiscylliidae; genus Chiloscyllium; species Chiloscyllium plagiosum. The sequence goes on along the minus strand of NW_028270264.1, from coordinate 86,515 downwards.
ATAGAGAGAGGGAGAGAGAGAGAGAGGTACTGGTGGAGAGAGAGGGAGGAACTGGTATAGAGAGAGGGAGATAGAGGGAGGAGCTGGTATAGAGAGAGAGGTGGAGAGAGAGAGAGAGAGAGGGAGGAACTGGTATAGAGAGAGAGGTGGAGAGACAGTGAGAGAGAGAGAGAGAGGAACTGGTTCAGAGAGAGGGAGAGAAAGAGGAAGAGGTACTGGTATAGAGAGAGGGAGGAACTGGTAGAGAGAGAGGTGGAGAGAGAGAGGAGCTGATATAACAGGAGAGACGGGGAGGAACTGGTATATAGAGAGAGAGAGAGAGAGAGGAACTGGTTCAGAGAGAGGGAGAGGGAGAGGGAGAGAGAGAGGAACTGGTAGAGAGAGAGAGGGAGAGAAAGAGAGAGAGGTACTGGAATAGAGAGAGGGAGAGGAAGAGAGACAGAGAGGAACTGGTATAGAGAGAGGGAGAGAGAGAGGAAGAGGTACTGGTATAGAGAGAGGGAGAGAAAGAGAGGAACTGGTATAGATGGAGAGAGAGGGAGAGGAACTGGTTCAGAGAGACAGCGAGGGAGGTACTGGTATAGAGAGAGAGAGAGAGGGAGGAATGGTATGGAGAGAGAGAGAGACGGGGAGAGAGAGACAAACTGATATAGAGAGAGGGAGAGAAAGCGACAGGAACTGGTATAGAGAAAGGGAGAGAGAGGGAGGAACTGGTAGAGAGAGGGTGAGAGAGGAACTGGTAGAGAGAGGGAGAGAGGAATTAGTATAGACCGAGGGGGAGAGAGAGAGAGGGAGGAACTGGTATGGAGAGAGCGAGAGAGAGAGGGAGGAACTGGTATACAGAGGGAGAGAGAGGAACTGGTATAGAGAGAGAGAGAGGGGGAGAGAAAGAGAGAGAGGGAGGAATTGGTATATATATAGAGAGAGAGAGGGAGAGAGAGAGAGAGGGGAACTGGTATAGAGGGAAACAGAGAGGAACTGGTATAGAGAGAGGGAGAGAGAGAGGAAATGGTGTAGAGAGAGGGAGAGAGGGAGGAACTGGTATAGGAGGGGAGAGAGAGAGAGGAACTGGTATAGAGGAAGGGAGAGGGAAAGAGAGAGAGAGAGAGGAACTGGTATAGAGAGAGGGGGAGAGAGAGGAACTGGGATAGAGAGAGGGGGAGAGAGAGAGGAACTGGGATAGAGAGAGGGAGAGAGGAACTGGTAGAGAGAGAGAGAGAGAGGAGCTGGTATAAAGAGAGGGAGAGAGAGAGACAGGAGCTGGTATAGAGAGAGTGAGAGAGAGAGAGAGAGGAACTAGTTCAGAGAGAGGGAGAGAATGAGGAAGAGGTACTGGTATAGAGAGAGGGAGAGAAAGAGAGGTACAGGTGGAGAGAGAGGGAGGAACTGGTATAGAGAGAGGTGGAGAGAAAGTGAGAGAGAGAGGAGCTGGTATAGAGAGAGAGAGAGAGAGGGAGGAATGGTATGGAGAGAGAGAGAGTGGAGAGAGAGGAGCTCGTATAGAGAGAGGGAGAGAGAGAGAGAGAGAGAGAGAGGGAGGAACTGGTATGGAGAGAGAGAAACGGGGAGAGAGAGACAAACTGATATAGAGAGAGGGAGAGAAAGCGACAGGAACTGGTATAGAGAAAGGGAGAGGGAGAGAGAGAGAAACTGGGAGAGAGAGAGGGGGAGAGAGAGAGGAACTGGTAGGGAGAGAGAGGAAGAGAGAGGAACTGGTAGAGAGAGGGAGAGGGAGAGAGAGAGGAACTGGTAGAGAGAGGGAGAGAGAGAGAGGAACTGGTATAGGGAGAGGGAGAGAGAGGGAGAGAGAGAGAAACAGGTAGAGAGAGAGATGAACTGGTATAGAGAGAGGGAAAGGGGGAGAGAGTGAGGAACTGGTATAGAGAGAGGGAGAGGGAGAGGGAGAGGGAGAGAGAGAGGAACTGGTAGAGAGAGGGAGAGAGAGAGAGGAACTGGTATAGGGAGTGGGAGAGAGAGGGAGAGAGAGAGAAACAGGTAGAGAGAGAGATGGACTGGTATAGAGAGAGGGAAAGGGGGAGAGAGACAGGAACTGGTATAGAAAGAGTAAGGGATAGAGAGAGAGAAACTGGTAGAGAGAGAGGGAGAGAGAGAGAAACTGGTAGAGTGCGAGGGAGAGGGAGAGAGAGGAACTGGTAGAGAGAGGGAGAGAGAGAAACTGGTATAGAGAGAGAGAGGAACTGGTATAGAGAGAGGGAGAGAGGGAGGAATGGTATGGAGAGAGAGAGAGAGGGTGAGGAACTGGTTCAGAGAGACAGCGATGGAGGTACTGGTATAGAGAGAGAGAAAGAGAGAGGGAGGAATGGTATAGAGAGAGAGGGGAGAGAGAGGAACTGGTATAGAGAGAGGGAGAGAGAGAGAGAGAGGGAGGAACTGGTATGGAGAGAGAGAGAGAGACGGGGAGAGAGAGACAAACTGATATAGAGAGAGGGAGAGAAAGCGACAGGAACTGGTATAGAGAAAGGGAGAGAGAGGGAGGAACTGGTATAGAGAGAGAGAGAGAGGAACTGGTATAGAGAGAGAGAGAGGGAGAGAAAGAGAGAGAGGGAGGAATTGGTATGGAGAGAGCGAGAGAGAGAGAGGGAGGAACTGGTATAGAGAGAGAGAGAGAGGAACTGGTATAGAGAGAGAGAGAGGGAGAGAAAGAGAGAGAGGGAGGAATTGGTATGGAGAGAGCGAGAGAGAGAGAGAGGGAGGAACTGGTATAGAGGGAGACAGAGAGGAACTGGTGTAGAGAGAGGGAGAGAGAGAGAGAGGAACTGGTATGGAGAGAGGGGGAGAGAGAGAGAGGAACTGGTGTAGAGAGAGGGAGAGAGAGAGAGGAACTGGTATAGGGAGAGGGAGAGAGAGAGGGAGGAACTGGTATAGGGAGAGGGAGAGAGAGGGAGGAACTGGTATAGAGAGAGGGAGAGAGAGAGGAAGAGAAACTGGTTCAGTGAGAGGGAGAGAAAGAGGAAGAGGAACTGGTATAGAGAGAGGGAGAGGAAGAGAGGAACTGGTATAGGGAGAGGGAGAGAGAGAGGGAGAGGAACTGGTATGGAGAGAGCGAGAGAGAGAGGGAGGAACTAGTATAGAGAGAGAGACAGAGAGGAACTGATATAGAGAGAGAGAGAGAGGGAGAGGAACTGGTTCAGAGAGAGGGAGAGAAAGAGGAAGAGGTACTGGTATAGAGAGAGGGAGAGGAAGAGAGGAACTGCTATAGAGGGGGAGAGAGAGAGAGAGAGAGAGAGAGAGGGAGAGGAACTGGTTCAGAGAGACAGCGAGGGAGGTACTGGTATAGAGAGAGAGAAAGAGAGAGGGAGGAATGGTATAGAGAGAGAGAGGGGAGAGAGAGGAACTGGTATAGAGAGAGGGAGAGAGAGAGAGAGAGGGAGGAACTGGTATGGAGAGAGAGAGAGAGACGGTGAGAGAGAGACAAACTGATATAGAGAGAGGGAGAGAAAGCGACAGGAACTGGTATGGAGAAAGGGAGAGAGAGGGATGAACTGGTAGAGAGAGTGAGAGAGAGGGAAGAACTGGTATAGAGAGAGGGGAAGGAATGGGTATGGAGAGAGCGAGAGAGTGAGGAACTGGTATAGAGGGAGAGCGAGAGGGAGAGAGAGAGGAACTGGTATAGAGAGAGAGAGAGAGGAACTGGTATAGAGAGAGGGAGAGAGGGAGAGGAACTGGTATAGAGAGAGAGAGAGAGGAACTGGTATAGAGGGAGAGAGAGAGGAACTGGTATAGAGAGAGGGAGAGAGAGAGAGAGGTACTGGTGGAGAGAGAGGGAGGAACTGGTATAGAGAGAGGGAGATAGAGGGAGGAGCTGGTATAGAGAGAGAGGTGGAGAGAGAGAGAGAGAGAGGGAGGAACTGGTATAGAGAGAGAGGTGGAGAGACAGTGAGAGAGAGAGAGAGAGGAACTGGTTCAGAGAGAGGGAGAGAAAGAGGAAGAGGTACTGGTATAGAGAGAGGGAGGAACTGGTAGAGAGAGAGGTGGAGAGAGAGAGGAGCTGATATAACAAGAGAGACGGGGAGGAACTGGTATATAGAGAGAGAGAGAGAGAGAGGAACTGGTTCAGAGAGAGGGAGAGGGAGAGGGAGAGAGAGAGGAACTGGTAGAGAGAGAGAGGGAGAGAAAGAGAGAGAGGTACTGGAATAGAGAGAGGGAGAGGAAGAGAGACAGAGAGGAACTGGTATAGAGAGAGGGAGAGAGAGAGGAAGAGGTACTGGTATAGAGAGAGGGAGAGAAAGAGAGGAACTGGTATAGATGGAGAGAGAGGGAGAGGAACTGGTTCAGAGAGACAGCGAGGGAGGTACTGGTATAGAGAGAGAGAGAGAGGGAGGAATGGTATGGAGAGAGAGAGAGACGGGGAGAGAGAGACAAACTGATATAGAGAGAGGGAGAGAAAGCGACAGGAACTGGTATAGAGAAAGGGAGAGAGAGGGAGGAACTGGTAGAGAGAGGGTGAGAGAGGAACTGGTAGAGAGAGGGAGAGAGGAATTAGTATAGACCGAGGGGGAGAGAGAGAGAGGGAGGAACTGGTATGGAGAGAGCGAGAGAGAGAGGGAGGAACTGGTATACAGAGGGAGAGAGAGGAACTGGTATAGAGAGAGAGAGGGGGAGAGAAAGAGAGAGAGGGAGGAATTGGTATATATATAGAGAGAGAGAGGGAGAGAGAGAGAGAGGGGAACTGGTATAGAGGGAAACAGAGAGGAACTGGTATAGAGAGAGGGAGAGAGAGAGGAAATGGTGTAGAGAGAGGGAGAGAGGGAGGAACTGGTATAGGAGGGGAGAGAGAGAGAGGAACTGGTATAGAGGAAGGGAGAGGGAAAGAGAGAGAGAGAGAGGAACTGGTATAGAGAGAGGGGGAGAGAGAGGAACTGGGATAGAGAGAGGGGGAGAGAGAGAGGAACTGGGATAGAGAGAGGGAGAGAGGAACTGGTAGAGAGAGAGAGAGAGAGGAGCTGGTATAAAGAGAGGGAGAGAGAGAGACAGGAGCTGGTATAGAGAGAGTGAGAGAGAGAGAGAGAGGAACTAGTTCAGAGAGAGGGAGAGAATGAGGAAGAGGTACTGGTATAGAGAGAGGGAGAGAAAGAGAGGTACAGGTGGAGAGAGAGGGAGGAACTGGTATAGAGAGAGGTGGAGAGAAAGTGAGAGAGAGAGGAGCTGGTATAGAGAGAGAGAGAGAGAGGGAGGAATGGTATGGAGAGAGAGAGAGTGGAGAGAGAGGAGCTCGTATAGAGAGAGGGAGAGAGAGAGAGAGAGAGAGAGAGGGAGGAACTGGTATGGAGAGAGAGAAACGGGGAGAGAGAGACAAACTGATATAGAGAGAGGGAGAGAAAGCGACAGGAACTGGTATAGAGAAAGGGAGAGGGAGAGAGAGAGAAACTGGGAGAGAGAGAGGGGGAGAGAGAGAGGAACTGGTAGGGAGAGAGAGGAAGAGAGAGGAACTGGTAGAGAGAGGGAGAGGGAGAGAGAGAGGAACTGGTAGAGAGAGGGAGAGAGAGAGAGGAACTGGTATAGGGAGAGGGAGAGAGAGGGAGAGAGAGAGAAACAGGTAGAGAGAGAGATGAACTGGTATAGAGAGAGGGAAAGGGGGAGAGAGTGAGGAACTGGTATAGAGAGAGGGAGAGGGAGAGGGAGAGGGAGAGAGAGAGGAACTGGTAGAGAGAGGGAGAGAGAGAGAGGAACTGGTATAGGGAGTGGGAGAGAGAGGGAGAGAGAGAGAAACAGGTAGAGAGAGAGATGGACTGGTATAGAGAGAGGGAAAGGGGGAGAGAGACAGGAACTGGTATAGAAAGAGTAAGGGATAGAGAGAGAGAAACTGGTAGAGTGCGAGGGAGAGGGAGAGAGAGGAACTGGTAGAGAGAGGGAGAGAGAGAAACTGGTATAGAGAGAGAGAGGAACTGGTATAGAGAGAGGGAGAGAGGGAGGAATGGTATGGAGAGAGAGAGAGAGGGTGAGGAACTGGTTCAGAGAGACAGCGATGGAGGTACTGGTATAGAGAGAGAGAAAGAGAGAGGGAGGAATGGTATAGAGAGAGAGGGGAGAGAGAGGAACTGGTATAGAGAGAGGGAGAGAGAGAGAGAGAGAGGGAGGAACTGGTATGGAGAGAGAGAGAGAGACGGGGAGAGAGAGACAAACTGATATAGAGAGAGGGAGAGAAAGCGACAGGAACTGGTATAGAGAAAGGGAGAGAGAGGGAGGAACTGGTATAGAGAGAGAGAGAGAGGAACTGGTATAGAGAGAGAGAGAGGGAGAGAAAGAGAGAGAGGGAGGAATTGGTATGGAGAGAGCGAGAGAGAGAGAGGGAGGAACTGGTATAGAGAGAGAGAGAGAGAGGAACTGGTATAGAGAGAGAGAGAGGGAGAGAAAGAGAGAGAGGGAGGAATTGGTATGGAGAGAGCGAGAGAGAGAGAGAGGGAGGAACTGGTATAGAGGGAGACAGAGAGGAACTGGTGTAGAGAGAGGGAGAGAGAGAGAGAGGAACTGGTATGGAGAGAGGGGGAGAGAGAGAGAGGAACTGGTGTAGAGAGAGGGAGAGAGAGAGAGGAACTGGTATAGGGAGAGGGAGAGAGAGAGGGAGGAACTGGTATAGGGAGAGGGAGAGAGAGGGAGGAACTGGTATAGAGAGAGGGAGAGAGAGAGGAAGAGAAACTGGTTCAGTGAGAGGGAGAGAAAGAGGAAGAGGAACTGGTATAGAGAGAGGGAGAGGAAGAGAGGAACTGGTATAGAGGGGGAGAGAGAGAGAGAGAGAGAGGGAGAGGAACTGGTTCAGAGAGACAGCGAGGGAGGTACTGGTATAGAGAGAGAGAAAGAGAGAGGGAGGAATGGTATAGAGAGAGAGAGGGGAGAGAGAGGAACTGGTATAGAGAGAGGGAGAGAGAGAGAGAGAGGGAGGAACTGGTATGGAGAGAGAGAGAGAGACGGTGAGAGAGAGACAAACTGATATAGAGAGAGGGAGAGAAAGCGACAGGAACTGGTATGGAGAAAGGGAGAGAGAGGGGATGAACTGGTAGAGAGAGGGAGAGAGAGGAACTGGTAGAGAGAGGGAGAGAGGAATTAGTATCGACCGAGGGGGCGAGAGAGAGAGAGAGGGAGGAACTGGTATGGAGAGAGCGAGAGAGAGAGGGAGGAACTGGTATAGAGAGAGGGAGAGAGAGGAACTGGTATAGAGAGAGAGAGAGGGAGAGAAAGAGAGAGAGGGAGGAATTGGTATGGAGAGAGCAAGAGAGAGAGAGGGAGGAACTGGTATATATATATATAGAGAGTGAGAGAGAGGGGGAGAGAGAGAGGAACTGGTATAGAGAGAGGGAGAGAGGAACTGGTATAGAGAGAGGGAGAGAGAGAGGAACTGGTGTAGAGAGAGGGAGAGAGAGTGGAACTGGTATAGGGAGAGGGAGAGAGAGGGAGGAACAGATATAGGAGGGGAGAGAGAGAGAGGAACTGGTATAGAGAGAGGGGGAGAGAGAGAGGAACTGGGATAGAGAGAGGGGGAGAGAGAGAGGAACTGGGATAGAGAGAGGGAGAGAGGAACTGGTAGAGAGAGAGAGAGACAGGAGCTGGTATAGAGAGAGGGAGAGAGAAAGAGGAACTGGAATAGGGAGAGCGAGAGAGAGGAACTGGTATATATATATAGAGAGAGAGAGAGGAACTGGTATAGAGAGAGGGAGAGAGAATGAGGGAGGAACTGGTATAGAGAGAGGGAGAGAAGGAGAGAGAGGAACTGGTATAGAGAGAGGGAGAGAGGAACTGGTAAAAAGAGAGGGAGAGAGGGAGAGGAACTGGTATAGAGAGAGGGAGAGAGGAACTGGTAAAAAGAGAGGGAGAGGAACTGGTTCAGAGAGAGACAGAGAGGGAGGTACTGGTATAGAGAGAGAGAGAGGGAGGAATGGTATGGAGAGAGAGAGGGGGGAGAGAGAGGAACTGGTATAGAGAGAGGGAGAGGGAGAGAGAGAGGAATTGGTAGAGAGAGAGGGAGAGAAAGAGGAAGAGGTACTGGTATAGAGAGAGGGATAGAGAGAGAGAGGGAGGAACTGGTATGGAGAGAGAAAGAGGAAGAGGTACTGGTATAGAGAGAGGGATAGAGAGAGAGAGAGAGGGAGGAATGGTATGGAGCGAGAGAGAGAGACGGGGAGAGAGAGACAAACTGATATAGAGAGAGGGAGAGAAAGCGACAGGAACTGGTATAGAGAAAGGGAGAGAGAGGGAGGAACTGGTATAGAGAGAGAGAGAGAGAGGAACTGGTATAGAGAGAGGGAGAGGGAGATTAGAGGAACTGGTAGAGAGAGAGAGAGAGAGGAACTGGCATGGAGAGAGAGGGGGAGAGAAAGAGAGAGAGGGAGGAATTGGTATAGAGAGAGAGAGAAGAACTGGTATAGAGAGAGGGAGAGAGGAACTGGTGGAGAGAGAGGGAGAGAGACTGGTATAGAGAGAGGGAGAGAGAGAGGAACTGGGATAGAGGGAGGGGGAGAGAGAGACAGGAGCTGGTATAGAGAGAGGGAGAGAGAGAGGAACTGGTATAGAGAGAGAGGGAGAGAGAGGAACTGGTATAGAGAGAGTGAGAGAGGGAGAGAGAGGAACTGGTATAGAGAGAGGGAGAGGAACTGGTTCAGAGAGACAGAGAGGGAGGAATGGTATGGAGAGAGAGAGGGGGGAGAGAGAGGAACTGGTATAGAGAGAGGGAGAGAGAGAGAGGAACTGGTCGAGAGAGAGGGAGAGAAAGAGAGAGAGGTACTGGAATAGAGAGAGGGAGAGGAAGAGAGACAGAGAGGAACTGGTTTAGAGAGAGGGAGAGAGAGAGGGAGAGGAACTGGTTCAGTGAGAGGGAGAGAAAGAGGAAGAGGTACTGGTTTCGAGAGAGGGAGAGAGAGAGAGGTACTGGTGGAGAGAGAGGGAGGAACTGCTATAGAGAGAGGTGGAGAGAGAGAGAGAGGAACTGGTTCAGAGAGAGGGAGAGGGGGAGGGAGAGAGAGAGGAACTGGTATGGAGGGAGAGGGAGAGAGAGGAACTGGGAGAGAGAGGGAGAGATAGAGGAACTGGTATAGAGAGAGGGAGAGAGAGGAACTGGGATAGAGAGAGGGAGAGAGAGATAGAGGAACTGGTATAGAGAGAGGGAGAGAGAGATAGAGGAACTGGTATAAAGAGAGGGAGAGAGAGAGACCGGAGCTGGTACAGAGAGAGGGAGAGAGAGAGAGACAGGAGCTGGTATAGAGAGAGGGAGAGAGAGGAACTGGTGTAGAGAGAGGGAGAGAGAGAGAGGAACTGATATAGAGAGAGGGAGAGAGAGAGAGAAAGGAGGAACTGGTATAGAGGGAGGGAGAGGGAGGGAGAGAGAGAGAGAGGAACTGGTATAGAGAGAGGGAGGGAGAGAGAGAGAGAGGAACTGGTATAGAGAGAGGGAGAGAGAGAGGAACTGGTGTAGAGAGAGGGAGAGAGAGAGAGAGAGAGAGGAACTGGTATAGGGAGAGGGAGGAACTGGTATAGGAGGGGAGAGAGAGAGAGGAACTGGTATGGAGAGAGGGAGAGAGAGATAGAGAGAGAGGAACTGCTTCAGAGAGAGAGAGAGAGGAACTGGTATAGAGAGAGGGAGAGAGGGAGAGCGGAGAGGGAGAGGAACTGGTTCAGAGAGAGAGAGAGAGGAACTGGTATAGAGAGAGGGAGAGAGGGAGAGCGGAGAGGGAGAGGAACTGGGATAGAGAGAGAGAGAGAGGAACTGGTTCAGAGAGAGAGAGAGAGAGAGAGGAACTGGTATAGAGAGAGGGAGAGAGGGAGAGCGGAGAGGGAGAGGAACTGGTTCAGAGAGAGAGAGAGAGAGGAACTTGTTCAGAGAGAGGGAGAGGGAGAGGGAGAGAGAGAGGAATTGGTAGAGAGAGAGGGAGAGAAAGAGGAAGAGGTACTGGTATAGAGAGAGGGAGAGAGAGAGAGAGAGAGGGAGGAACTGGTATGGAGAGAGAGAGACGGGGAGAGAGAGACAAACTGATATAGAGAGAGGGAGACAAAGCGACAGGAACTGGTATAGAGAGAGGGAGAGAGAGGGAGGAACTGGTATAGAGGGAGGGAGAGGGAGAGAGAGAGAGAGGAACTGGTATCGAGAGAGGGGGGGGAGAGAGAGGAACTGGTATAGAGAGAGGGAGAGCGAGGAACTGGGATAGAGAGAGGGGGAGAGAGAGACAGGAGCTGGTATAGAGAGAGGGAGAGAGAAAGAGGAACTGGAATAGGGAGAGCGAGAGAGAGGAACTGGTATATATATATAGAGAGAGAGAGAGGAACTGGTATAGAGAGAGGGAGAGAGAATGAGGGAGGAACTGGTATAGAGAGAGGGAGAGAGGGAGAGAGAGGAACTGGTATAGAGAGAGGGAGAGAGGAACTGGTAAAAAGAGAGGGAGAGAGGGAGAGGAACTGGTATAGAGAGAGGGAGAGAGGAACTGGTAAAAAGAGAGGGAGAGGAACTGGTTCAGAGAGAGACAGAGAGGGAGGTACTGGTATAGAGAGAGAGAGGGGGGAGAGAGAGGAACTGGTATAGAGAGAGGGAGAGAGAGAGAGAGGGAGAGAAAAAGAGAGAGGTACTGGAGTAGAGAGAGGGAGAGAGAGAGAGGTACTGGTGGAGAGAGAGGGAGGAACTGGTATAGAGAGAGGTGGAGAGAGAGAGAGAGGAACTGGTATAGAGAGAGGTGGAGAGAGAGAGAGAGGAACTGGTATAGAGAGAGGTGGAGAGAGAGAGAGAGGAGCTGGTATAACGGGAGAGACGGGGAGGAACTGGAAAATAGAGAGAGAGAGGAACTGGTTCAGAGAGATAGAGAGAGAGAGAGAGAGGAACTGGTTCAGAGAGAGGGAGAGGGAGAGAGAGAGAGAGAGAGGAACTGGTAGAGAGAGAGGGAGAGAAAGAGAGAGAGGTACTGGAATAGAGAGAGGGAGAGGAAGAGAGACAGAGGATCTGGTATAGAGAGAGGGAGAGAGAGGGAGAGGAACTGGTTCAGAGAGACAGAGAGGGAGGTACTGGTATAGAGAGAGAGGGAGAGGGAGAGAGGGAGGAATGGTATGGAGAGAGAGGGAGAGGAAGAGATGAGCTGGTATAGAGGGAGGGAGAGAGAGAGAGGAACTGGTGTTCAGAGAGGGAGAGAGAGAGAGGAACTGGTATGGAGAGAGGGAGAGAGAGAGGAACTGGGAGAGAGAGAGGGAGAGATAGAGGAACTGGTATAGAGAGAGGGGGAGAGAGAGGAACTGGGAGAGAGAGAGGGAGAGATAGAGGAACTGTTATAGAGAGATTGGGAGAGAGAGAGGAACTGGGAGAGAGAGAGGGAGAGATAGAGGAACTGGTATAGAGAGAGGGGGAGAGAGAGGAACTGGGAGAGAGAGAGGGAGAGATAGAGGAACTGGTATAGAGAGAGTGGGAGAGAGAGAGAGGGAGAGATAGAGGAACTGGTACAGAGAGAGGTAGAGAGATAGAGGAACTGGTACAGAGAGAGGGAGAGAGAGAGGAACTGGTATAGAGAGAGGGTGAGAGAGGGAGAGAGGAACTGGGATAGAGAGAGGGAGAGAGGGAGAGAGGAACTGGTATAGAGAGAGAGGGAGAGAGGAACTGGTATAGAGAGAGGGAGAGAAGGAGAGAGGAACTGGTATAGAGAGAGGGAGAGAAACTGGTATAGAGAGAGGGAGAGAGAGAGAGAGAGAGAGAGGGAGGAACTGGTATAGAGAGACGGGGGGGAGAGAGAGAAACTGATATCGAGAGAGGGAGAGAAAGTGACAGGAACTGGTACAGGGAGAGGGAGATAGAGGAACTGGTATAGAGAGAGAGAGAGAGAGGGAGGAACTGATATAGAGAGGGGGGGGGAGAGAGAGAGAGAGGAACTGGTATAGAGTGAGGGGGAGAGGGAGAGGAACTGGTATAGAGAGAGGGAGAGAGAATGAGGGAGGAACTGGTATGGAGAGAGAGAGGGAGAGAGAGAGGAACTGGTATAGAGAGAGGGAGAGAGGAACTGGTATAGAGAGAGGGGGAGGAACTGGTATAGAGTGAGGGGGAGAGGGAGAGGAACTGGTATAGAGAGAGGGAGAGAGAGAGGAACTGGTATAGAGAGGGAGAGAGAGGGAGGAACTGGTAGAGGGGGGGGGAGAGAGAGAGGAACTGGAATATAGAGAGAGGGGGAGAGAGAGAGAGTGAGAGAGAGGAACTGGTATAGAGAGAGGGAGAGAGAGAGGAACTGGTATAGAGAGAGGGAGAGAGAATGAGGGAGGAACTGGTATGGAGAGAGAGAGAGGGAGAGAGAGAGGAACTGGTATAGAGAGAGGGAGAGAGGAACTGGTATAGAGAGAGAGAGGGAGGGAGGAACTGGTATAGAGGGAGAGGGAGAGGGAGAGAGAGAGGGAGAGAGAGAGGAACTGGTATAGAGAGAGAGAGAGGGAGGGAGGAACTGGTATAGAGAGAGAGAGGGGGAGAGAGATAGAGAGGAACTGGTATAGAGAGAGGGAGAGAGGAACTGGTATAGAGAGAGAGAGAGTGAGAGGGAGGAACTGGTGTAGAGAGAGGGGGAGGAACTGGTCGAGGGGGAGAGAGAGTGGAACTGGTAGAGAGAGGGAGAGAAACTAGTAGAGAGAGAGTGAGAGAGAGGGAAAAACTGGTATAGAGAGAGGGGAAGGAATGGGTATGGAGAGAGCGAGAGAGAGAGTGAGGAACTGGTATAGAGAGAGAGAGAGAGAGGGAGAGAGAGAGGAACTGGTATAGAGAGAGAGGAACTGGTATAGAGAGAGGGAGAGAGTAAGAGAGGAACTGGTATAGAGAGAGAGAGAGGAACTGGTATAGAGGGAGAGAGAGAGGAACTGGTATAGAGAGAGGGAGAGAGAGAGAGAGGTACTGGTGGAGAGAGAGGGAGGAACTGGTATAGAGAGAGGGAGATAGAGGGAGGAGCTGGTATAGAGAGAGAGGTGGAGAGAGAGAGAGAGAGAGGGAGGAACTGGTATAGAGAGAGAGGTGGAGAGACAGTGAGAGAGAGAGAGAGGAACTGGTTCAGAGAGAGGGAGAGAAAGAGGAAGAGGTACTGGTATAGAGAGAGGGAGGAACTGGTAGAGAGAGAGGTGGAGAGAGAGAGGAGCTGATATAACAGGAGAGACGGGGAGGAACTGGTATATAGAGAGAGAGAGAGAGAGAGGAACTGGTTCAGAGAGAGGGAGAGGGAGAGGGAGAGAGAGAGGAACTGGTAGAGAGAGAGAGGGAGAGAAAGAGAGAGAGGTACTGGAATAGAGAGAGGGAGAGGAAGAGAGACAGAGAGGAACTGGTATAGAGAGAGGGAGAGAGAGAGGAAGAGGTACTGGTATAGAGAGAGGGAGAGAAAGAGAGGAACTGGTATAGATGGAGAGAGAGGGAGAGGAACTGGTTCAGAGAGACAGCGAGGGAGGTACTGGTATAGAGAGAGAGAGAGAGGGAGGAATGGTATGGAGAGAGAGAGAGACGGGGAGAGAGAGACAAACTGATATAGAGAGAGGGAGAGAAAGCGACAGGAACTGGTATAGAGAAAGGGAGAGAGAGGGAGGAACTGGTAGAGAGAGGGTGAGAGAGGAACTGGTAGAGAGAGGGAGAGAGGAATTAGTATAGACCGAGGGGGAGAGAGAGAGAGGGAGGAACTGGTATGGAGAGAGCGAGAGAGAGAGGGAGGAACTGGTATACAGAGGGAGAGAGAGGAACTGGTATAGAGAGAGAGAGAGGGGGAGAGAAAGAGAGAGAGGGAGGAATTGGTATATATATAGAGAGAGAGAGGGAGAGAGAGAGAGGGGGGAACTGGTATAGAGGGAAACAGAGAGGAACTGGTATAGAGAGAGGGAGAGAGAGAGGAAATGGTGTAGAGAGAGGGAGAGAGGGAGGAACTGGTATAGGAGGGGAGAGAGAGAGAGGAACTGGTATAGAGGAAGGGAGAGGGAAAGAGAGAGAGAGAGAGGAACTGGTATAGAGAGAGGGGGAGAGAGAGGAACTGGGATAGAGAGAGGGGGAGAGAGAGAGGAACTGGGATAGAGAGAGGGAGAGA
>NW_028270264.1:0-70000 GCF_037043375.1 Chiloscyllium plagiosum | reverse complement strand
GAATAGAGAGAGGGAGAGGAAGAGAGACAGAGAGGAACTGGTATAGAGAGAGGGAGAGAGAGAGGGAGAGAAACTGGTTCAGAGAGAGGGAGAGAAAGAGGAAGAGGAACTGGTATAGAGAGAGGGAGAGGAAGAGAGGAACTGGTATAGGGAGAGGGAGAGAGAGAGGGAGATGAACTGGTATGGAGAGAGCGAGAGAGAGAGGGAGGAACTAGTATAGAGAGAGAGACAGAGAGGAACTGATATAGAGAGAGAGAGAGAGGGAGAGGAACTGGTTCAGAGAGAGGGAGAGAAAGAGGAAGAGGTACTGGTATAGAGAGAGGGAGAGGAAGAGAGGAACTGCTATAGAGGGGGAGAGAGAGAGAGAGAGAGAGAGAGAGGGAGAGGAACTGGTTCAGAGAGACAGCGAGGGAGGTACTGGTATAGAGAGAGAGAAAGAGAGAGGGAGGAATGGTATAGAGAGAGAGAGGGGAGAGAGAGGAACTGGTATAGAGAGAGGGAGAGAGAGAGAGAGAGGGAGGAACTGGTATGGAGAGAGAGAGAGAGACGGTGAGAGAGAGACAAACTGATATAGAGAGAGGGAGAGAAAGCGACAGGAACTGGTATGGAGAAAGGGAGAGAGAGGGATGAACTGGTAGAGAGAGGGAGAGAGAGGAACTGGTAGAGAGAGGGAGAGAGGAATTAGTATCGACCGAGGGGGAGAGAGAGAGAGAGAGGGAGGAACTGGTATGGAGAGAGCGAGAGAGAGAGGGAGGAACTGGTATAGAGAGAGGGAGAGAGAGGAACTGGTATAGAGAGAGAGAGAGGGAGAGAAAGAGAGAGAGGGAGGAATTGGTATGGAGAGAGCAAGAGAGAGAGAGGGAGGAACTGGTATATATATATATAGAGAGTGAGAGAGAGGGGGAGAGAGAGAGGAACTGGTATAGAGAGAGGGAGAGAGGAACTGGTATAGAGAGAGGGAGAGAGAGAGGAACTGGTGTAGAGAGAGGGAGAGAGAGTGGAACTGGTATAGGGAGAGGGAGAGAGAGGGAGGAACAGATATAGGAGGGGAGAGAGAGAGAGAGGAACTGGTATAGAGAGAGGGGGAGAGAGAGAGGAACTGGGATAGAGAGAGGGGGAGAGAGAGAGGAACTGGGATAGAGAGAGGGAGAGAGGAACTGGTAGAGAGAGAGAGAGACAGGAGCTGGTATAGAGAGAGGGAGAGAGAAAGAGGAACTGGAATAGGGAGAGCGAGAGAGAGGAACTGGTATAGAGAGAGGGAGAGAGAATGAGGGAGGAACTGGTATAGAGAGAGGGAGAGAGGGAGAGAGAGGAACTGGTATAGAGAGAGGGAGAGAGGAACTGGTAAAAAGAGAGGGAGAGAGGGAGAGGAACTGGTATAGAGAGAGGGAGAGAGGAACTGGTAAAAAGAGAGGGAGAGGAACTGGTTCAGAGAGAGACAGAGAGGGAGGTACTGGTATAGAGAGAGAGAGAGGGAGGAATGGTATGGAGAGAGAGAGGGGGGAGAGAGAGGAACTGGTATAGAGAGAGGGAGAGGGAGAGAGAGAGGAATTGGTAGAGAGAGAGGGAGAGAAAGAGGAAGAGGTACTGGTATAGAGAGAGGGATAGAGAGAGAGAGGGAGGAACTGGTATGGAGAGAGAAAGAGGAAGAGGTACTGGTATAGAGAGAGGGATAGAGAGAGAGAGAGGGAGGAATGGTATGGAGCGAGAGAGAGAGACGGGGAGAGAGAGACAAACTGATATAGAGAGAGGGAGAGAAAGCGACAGGAACTGGTATAGAGAAAGGGAGAGAGAGGGAGGAACTGGTATAGAGAGAGAGAGAGAGAGGAACTGGTATAGAGAGAGAGAGAGAGAGGAACTGGCATGGAGAGAGAGGGGGAGAGAAAGAGAGAGAGGGAGGAATTGGTATAGAGAGAGAGAGAAGAACTGGTATAGAGAGAGGGAGAGAGGAACTGGTGGAGAGAGAGGGAGAGAGACTGGTATAGAGAGAGGGAGAGAGAGAGGAACTGGGATAGAGGGAGGGGGAGAGAGAGACAGGAGCTGGTATAGAGAGAGGGAGAGAGAGAGGAACTGGTATAGAGAGAGAGGGAGAGAGAGGAACTGGTATAGAGAGAGTGAGAGAGGGAGAGAGAGGAACTGGTATAGAGAGAGGGAGAGGAGCTGGTTCAGAGAGACAGAGAGGGAGGAATGGTATGGAGAGAGAGAGGGGGGAGAGAGAGGAACTGGTATAGAGAGAGGGAGAGAGAGAGAGGAACTGGTCGAGAGAGAGGGAGAGAAAGAGAGAGAGGTACTGGAATAGAGAGAGGGAGAGGAAGAGAGACAGAGAGGAACTGGTTTAGAGAGAGGGAGAGAGAGAGGGAGAGGAACTGGTTCAGTGAGAGGGAGAGAAAGAGGAAGAGGTACTGGTTTCGAGAGAGGGAGAGAGAGAGAGGTACTGGTGGAGAGAGAGGGAGGAACTGCTATAGAGAGAGGTGGAGAGAGAGAGAGAGGAACTGGTTTAGAGAGAGGGAGAGAGAGAGGGAGAGGAACTGGTTCAGTGAGAGGGAGAGAAAGAGGAAGAGGTACTGGTTTCGAGAGAGGGAGAGAGAGAGAGGTACTGGTGGAGAGAGAGGGAGGAACTGCTATAGAGAGAGGTGGAGAGAGAGAGAGAGGAACTGGTTCAGAGAGAGGGAGAGGGGGAGGGAGAGAGAGAGGAACTGGTATGGAGGGAGAGGGAGAGAGAGGAACTGGGAGAGAGAGGGAGAGATAGAGGAACTGGGATAGAGAGAGGGAGAGAGAGGAACTGGGATAGAGAGAGGGAGAGAGAGATAGAGGAACTGGTATAGAGAGAGGGAGAGAGAGATAGAGGAACTGGTATAAAGAGAGGGAGAGAGAGAGACCGGAGCTGGTACAGAGAGAGGGAGAGAGAGAGAGACAGGAGCTGGTATAGAGAGAGGGAGAGAGAGGAACTGGTGTAGAGAGAGGGAGAGAGAGAGAGGAACTGATATAGAGAGAGGGAGAGAGAGAGAGAAAGAGAGGAACTGGTATAGAGGGAGGGAGAGGGAGGGAGAGAGAGAGAGAGGAACTGGTATAGAGAGAGGGAGGGAGAGAGAGAGAGAGGAACTGGTATAGAGAGAGGGAGAGAGAGAGGAACTGGTGTAGAGAGAGGGAGAGAGAGAGAGAGAGAGAGGAACTGGTATAGGGAGAGGGAGGAACTGGTATAGGAGGGGAGAGAGAGAGAGGAACTGGTATGGAGAGAGGGAGAGAGAGAGAGAGAGAGAGGAACTGCTTCAGAGAGAGAGAGAGAGGAACTGGTATAGAGAGAGGGAGAGAGGGAGAGCGGAGAGGGAGAGGAACTGGTTCAGAGAGAGAGAGAGAGAGGAACTGGTATAGAGAGAGGGAGAGAGGGAGAGCGGAGAGGGAGAGGAACTGGGATAGAGAGAGAGAGAGAGAGGAACTGGTTCAGAGAGAGAGAGAGAGAGGAACTGGTATAGAGAGAGGGAGAGAGGGAGAGCGGAGAGGGAGAGGAACTGGTTCAGAGAGAGAGAGAGAGAGAGGAACTTGTTCAGAGAGAGGGAGAGGGAGAGGGAGAGAGAGAGGAATTGGTAGAGAGAGAGGGAGAGAAAGAGGAAGAGGTACTGGTAT
The DNA here is from genome assembly GCF_037043375.1 of Chiloscyllium plagiosum. Taxonomy (NCBI): domain Eukaryota; kingdom Metazoa; phylum Chordata; class Chondrichthyes; order Orectolobiformes; family Hemiscylliidae; genus Chiloscyllium; species Chiloscyllium plagiosum. The sequence continues at coordinate 66,376 of NW_028270264.1, read as the reverse complement.
AGAGAGAGGGAGAGAGAGAGAGAGAGGGAGGAACTGGTATGGAGAGAGAGAGACGGGGAGAGAGAGACAAACTGATATAGAGAGAGGGAGACAAAGCGACAGGAACTGGTATAGAGAGAGGGAGAGAGAGGGAGGAACTGGTATAGAGGGAGGGAGAGGGAGAGAGAGAGAGAGGAACTGGTATCGAGAGAGGGGGGGGAGAGAGAGGAACTGGTATAGAGAGAGGGAGAGCGAGGAACTGGGATAGAGAGAGGGGGAGAGAGAGACAGGAGCTGGTATAGAGAGAGGGAGAGAGAAAGAGGAACTGGAATAGGGAGAGCGAGAGAGAGGAACTGGTATATATATATAGAGAGAGAGAGAGGAACTGGTATAGAGAGAGGGAGAGAGAATGAGGGAGGAACTGGTATAGAGAGAGGGAGAGAGGGAGAGAGAGGAACTGGTATAGAGAGAGGGAGAGAGGAACTGGTAAAAAGAGAGGGAGAGAGGGAGAGGAACTGGTATAGAGAGAGGGAGAGAGGAACTGGTAAAAAGAGAGGGAGAGGAACTGGTTCAGAGAGAGACAGAGAGGGAGGTACTGGTATAGAGAGAGAGAGGGGGGAGAGAGAGGAACTGGTATAGAGAGAGGGAGAGAGAGAGAGAGGGAGAGAAAAAGAGAGAGGTACTGGAGTAGAGAGAGGGAGAGAGAGAGAGGTACTGGTGGAGAGAGAGGGAGGAACTGGTATAGAGAGAGGTGGAGAGAGAGAGAGAGGAACTGGTATAGAGAGAGGTGGAGAGAGAGAGAGAGGAACTGGTATAGAGAGAGGTGGAGAGAGAGAGAGAGGAGCTGGTATAACGGGAGAGACGGGGAGGAACTGGAAAATAGAGAGAGAGAGGAACTGGTTCAGAGAGATAGAGAGAGAGAGAGAGAGGAACTGGTTCAGAGAGAGGGAGAGGGAGAGAGAGAGAGAGAGAGGAACTGGTAGAGAGAGAGGGAGAGAAAGAGAGAGAGGTACTGGAATAGAGAGAGGGAGAGGAAGAGAGACAGAGGATCTGGTATAGAGAGAGGGAGAGAGAGGGAGAGGAACTGGTTCAGAGAGACAGAGAGGGAGGTACTGGTATAGAGAGAGAGGGAGAGGGAGAGAGGGAGGAATGGTATGGAGAGAGAGGGAGAGGAAGAGATGAGCTGGTATAGAGGGAGGGAGAGAGAGAGAGGAACTGGTGTTCAGAGAGGGAGAGAGAGAGAGGAACTGGTATGGAGAGAGGGAGAGAGAGAGGAACTGGGAGAGAGAGAGGGAGAGATAGAGGAACTGGTATAGAGAGAGGGGGAGAGAGAGGAACTGGGAGAGAGAGAGGGAGAGATAGAGGAACTGGTATAGAGAGAGTGGGAGAGAGAGAGGAACTGGGAGAGAGAGAGGGAGAGATAGAGGAACTGGTATAGAGAGAGGGGGAGAGAGAGGAACTGGGAGAGAGAGAGGGAGAGATAGAGGAACTGGTATAGAGAGAGTGGGAGAGAGAGAGGGAGAGATAGAGGAACTGGTACAGAGAGAGGTAGAGAGATAGAGGAACTGGTACAGAGAGAGGGAGAGAGAGATAGAGGAACTGGTATAAAGAGAGGGAGAGAGAGAGACAGGAGCTGGTACAGAGAGAGGGGGAGAGAGAGAGGAACTGGTATAGGGAGAGGGAGAGAGTGAGAGAGGAACTGGTATAGAGAGAGGGGGAGAGAGAGGAACTGGTATAGAGAGAGGGTGAGAGAGGGAGAGAGGAACTGGGATAGAGAGAGGGAGAGAGGAACTGGTATAGAGAGAGAGGGAGAGAGGAACTGGTATAGAGAGAGGGAGAGAGGGAGAGAGGAACTGGTATAGAGAGAGGGAGAGAAACTGGTATAGAGAGAGGGAGAGAGAGAGAGAGAGGGAGGAACTGGTATAGAGAGACGGGGGGGGGAGAGAGAGAAACTGATATCGAGAGAGGGAGAGAAAGTGACAGGAACTGGTACAGGGAGAGGGAGATAGAGGAACTGGTATAGAGAGAGAGAGAGAGAGGGAGGAACTGATATAGAGAGGGGGGGGAGAGAGAGAGAGAGGAACTGGTATAGAGTGAGGGGGAGAGGGAGAGGAACTGGTATAGAGAGAGGGAGAGAGAATGAGGGAGGAACTGGTATGGAGAGAGAGAGGGAGAGAGAGAGGAACTGGTATAGAGAGAGGGAGAGAGGAACTGGTATAGAGAGAGGGGGAGGAACTGGTATAGAGTGAGGGGGAGAGGGAGAGGAACTGGTATAGAGAGAGGGAGAGAGAGAGGAACTGGTATAGAGAGGGAGAGAGAGGGAGGAACTGGTAGAGGGGGGGGGAGAGAGAGAGGAACTGGAATATAGAGAGAGGGGGAGAGAGAGAGAGTGAGAGAGAGGAACTGGTATAGAGAGAGGGGGAGAGAGAGGAACTGGTATACAGAGAGGGAGAGAAAGAGAGAGGAACTGGTATAGAGAGAGGGAAAGAGAGAGGAACTGGTATAGAGTGAGGGAGAGAGAGGGAGGAACTGGTAGAGGGGGAGAGAGAGAGAGGAACTGGAATATAGAGAGAGAGGGAGAGAGAGAGAGAGAGAGAGAGGAACTGGTATAGAGAGAGGGGGAGAGAGAGGAACTGGGATAGAGAGAGGGAGAGAGGGAGAGAGGAACTGGGATAGAGAGAGAGGGAGAGAGAGGAGCTGGTATAAAGATAGGGAGAGAGAGAGTGTGTGGAGCTGGTATAGAGAGAGGGAGAGGGAGAGAGGAACTGGTGTAGAGAGAGGGAGAGAGGAACTGGTATAGAGAGAGGGAGAGAGGGAGAGGAACTGGTTCAGAGAGACTAAGAGGGAGGTACTGGTGTAGAGAGAGAAAGAGAGAGAGAGAGGGAGGAATGGTATGGAGAGAGAGAGGGGGGAGAGAGAGGAACTGGTACAGAGAGAGGGAGAGAGAGGGGTGAGAGAGGAACTGGTATAGAGAGAGGGAGAGAGAGAGGAACTGGTAGAGGGGGAGAGAGAGAGAGTGGAACTGGTATAGAGAGAGGGAGAGAGAGAGGGACTGGTATAGAGAGAGGGAGAGAGAGAGAGGAACTGGTATAGAGAGAGAGGGGGAGAGAGAGAAACTGGTATACAGAGAGGGAGAGAAAGAGTGAGGAACTGGTATAGAGAGAGGGAGAGAGGGAGGAACTGGTAGAGGGGGAGAGAGAGAGAGCAACTGAAATATAGAGAGAGAGAGAGAGAGTGAGAGAGAGGAACTCGTTTAGAGAGAAGGAGAAAGAATGAGAGTGGAACTGGTATAGAGAGAGGGAGAGAGAGAGGAACTGGTATAGAGAGAGGGAGAGAGGGAGAGAGGAACTGGTATAGAGAGAGGGAGAGAGGAACTGGTATAGAGAGAGGGAGAGAGGGAGAGAGGAACTGGTATAGAGAGAGGGAGAGAGGGAGAGAGGAACTGGTATAGAGAGACGGGGGAGAGAGAGAAACTGATATAGAGAGAAGGAGAGAAAGTGACAGGAACTGGTATAGAGAGAGGGAGAGAGAGAGGGAGGAACTGATATAGAGAGAGAGGGGGAGAGAGAGAGAGAGAGGAACTGGTACAGAGAGAGAGAGAGAGAGAGGAACTGGTATAGAGAGAGAGGAAGGAATGGGTATGGAGAGAGCGAGAGAGAGAGGGAGGAACTGGTATAGAGAGAGAGAGAGAGAGGGAGAGAGAGAGGGGAGAGAAAGGAACTGGTATCGAGAGAGGGGAGAGAGAGGAACTGGTATAGTGAGAGGGGGAGAGGAACTGGTATAGAGAGAGAGAGAGGGAGAGAGAGAGAGGAACTGGTATGGAGAGAGGGAGAGAGGACCTGGCATAGAGAGAGGGAGAGAGATGGAGAGTGGGAGAGGGAGAGAGAGGAACTGGTATAGAGAGAGGGAGAGAGAGAGGAGCTGGTATAGAGAGCGGGAGAGAGAGAGGAACTGGTGTAGAGAGAGGGAGAGGGAGAGAGAGGAACTGGTATAGGGAGAGGGAGAGAGAGGAACTGGGATAGAGAGAGGAACTGGTATAGGGAGAGGGAGAGAGGAACTGGGATAGAGAGAGGGAGAGAGAGAGAGGAACTGGTATGGAGGGAGAGAGAGAGGAACTGGTATAGAGAGAGAGAGGGGGAGAGAGAGGGAGGGAGAGAGAGAGGTAGAGAGGAACTGGTATGGAGAGAGGAACTGGTATAGAGAGAGGGAGAGGGAGAGAAACTGGTAAAGAGAGAGGGAGAGAGAGAGGAACTGGTGTTCAGAGAGGGAGAGAGAGATAGGAACTGGTATAGGGAGAGGAGGAGAGAGAGGAACTGGTATAGAGAGAGGGAGAGAGAGATAGAGGAACTGTTTTAGAGTGAGGGAGAGAGAGAGAGAGGAACTGGGATAGAGAGAGAGAGATAGAGGAACTGGGATAGAGAGAGGGAGAGAGGAACTGGTATAGAGAGAGGGAGAGGGAGAGAGAGGAACTGGTATGGAGAGAGGGAGAGAGAGAGGGAGATGAACTGGTATAGAGAGGGAGAGAGAGAGAGAAACTGGTATAGAGAGAGGGAGAGAGAGAGAGAGAGAGAGAGAGGAACTGGTATAGAGAGAGGGAGAGGGAGAGAGGGAGAGGAACTGGTACAGAGTGAGAAGGGGAGAGAGAGAGAGGCACTGGTATAGGGAGAGGGAGAGAGCGAGAGAGAGAGGAACTGGTATAGAGAGTGCGGAAAGAGAGAGAGAGCGAGGTAAGAACTGGTATAGGAGGGGAAAGAGAGAGGAACTGGCATAGAGAGAGGGAGAGAGAGAGAGAGGAACTGGTATAGAGAGAGGGAGAGAGAGAGAGAAAGAGGAACTGGTATAGAGAGAGGGGGAGAGAGAGAGGAACTGGTATAGAGAGAGGGAGAGAGAGAGAGAGAGAGGAACTGGTATAGAGAGAGGGGGAGAGAGAGAGAGAGGAGCTGATATAGAGAGAGGGAGAGAGAGGAACTGGTAAAGAGAGAGGGAGAGAGAGAGGAACTGGTATAGAGAGAGGGAGAGACAGAGAGAGTGAGAGAGAGAGAGGAACTGGAATAGAGAGAGGGAGAGAGGGAGAGAGGAACTGGTATAGAGAGAGAGAGAGTGGAGCTGGTATAGAGATAAGGAGAGAGAGGGACTGGTGTAGAGAGAGGGAGAGAGAGAGAGAGGAACTGGTATATATATATATATATATATATATAGAGAGAGAGAGAGAGAGAGGAACTGGTATAGAGAGAGGGAGAAAGGAACTGGTATAGAGAGAGGGAGAGGAACTGGTTCAGAGAGACAAAGAGGGAGATACTGGTATAGAGAGAGAGAGAGGGAGGAATGGTATGGACAGAGAGAGAGGGGAGAGAGAGGAACTGGTATAGAGAGAGGGAGAGAGAGGGGTGAGAGAGGAACTGGTATAGAGAGAGGGAGAGAGAGATAGAGGAACTGTTTTAGAGTGAGGGAGAGAGAGAGAGGAACTGGGATAGAGAGAGAGAGATAGAGGAACTGGGATAGAGAGAGGGAGAGAGAGAGAGAGGAACTGGTATAAAGAGAGGGAGAGAGAGAGACAGGAGCTGGTATAGAGAGAGGGAGAGAGAGAGAGACAGGAGCTGGTATAGAGGGAGGGAGAGAGAGAGGAACTGGTGTAGAGAGGGAGAGAGAGAGAGGAAATGGTATAGGGAGAGGAAGAGAGAGGAACTGGTATAGAGAGAGGGAGAGGGAGAGAGGAACTGGTATAGAGAGAGGGAGAGAGAGGGAGAGGAACTGGTACAGAGAGAGTGAGAGAGAGAGAGCGGAACTGGTATAGAGAGAGGGCGTGAGAGAGAGGGAGAGGAACTGGTGTACAGAGTGGGAGAGGGAGAGAGGAACTGGTTTAAAGGGAGCGAGAGGAACTGGTATACAGAGAGGGTGAGAGAGAGGGAGAGGGAGGGAAGAACTGGTATAGAGAGAGGAACTGGGATAGAGAGAGGGAGAGAGAGGGAGAGAGAGGAACTGGTATAGAGAGAGGAACTGGGATAGAGAGAGGGCGAGAGAGAGGGAGAGGAACTTGTTCAGAGAGAGGGAGAGGGAGAGAGGAACTGGTATGGAGGGAGAGAGGTAGAGAGAGAGAGGAACTGGTATACAGAGAGAGAGAGAGAGACGGAGAGGGAGAGAGGAACTGGTATAGAGAGAGGGAGAGAGAGAGAGGAACTGGTATAGAGAGAGAGAGAGAAAGGGAGGAGCTGGTATAGAGGGAGGGAGAGGGAGAGAGGAACTGGTATGGAGAGAGGAACTGGGATAGAGAGAGGGAGAAGGAGAGAGAGAGGAACTGGTATAGAGGGAGAGAGAGAGGAGCTGGTATAGAGAGAGGGGGAGAGAGAGAGGAACTGGTGTAGAGAGAGGGAGAGAGAGAGAGAGGAGCTGGTATAGAGGGAGAGAGAGAGAGGAGCTGGTATAGAGAGAGGGGGAGAGAGAGAGGAGCTGGTGTAGAGAGAGGGAGAGAGAGAGAGAGGAGCTGGTATAGAGAGAGGGAGAGGGAGAGAGGAACTGGTATAGAGAGAGGGAGAGGGAGAGAGAGGCACTGGTATAGGGAGAGGGAGGGAGAGAGAGAGAGAGGAACTGGTATACAGAGAGGGAGAGAGAGAGAGGAACTGGTATAGAGAGAGAGAGAGAGAGGAGCTGGTATAGAGAGAGGGAGAGAAAGAGGAACTGGTATAGGGAGAGGGAGAGAGCGAGGGAGGAACTGGTATAGGAGGGGAGAGAGAGAGAGGAACTGGTATAGGAGGGGAGAGAGAGAGAGGAACTGGTATGGAGAGAGGGAGAGAGAGAGGGAGAGGAACTGGTATAGAGAGGGAGAGAGAGAGAGAAACTGGTGTAGAGAGAGGGAGAGAGAGAGAGAGAGAGGAACTGGTATAGAGAGAGGGAGAGAGGGAGAGGAACTGGTACAGAGAGAGAAGGGGAGAGAGAGAGAGGCACTGGTATAGGGAGAGGGAGAGAGCGAGAGAGAGAGGAACTGGTTCAGAGAGAGAGGAACTGGTATAGAGAGTGGGGAAAGAGAGAGAGAGCGAGAGAAGAACTGGTATAGGAGGGGAAAGAGAGAGGAACTGGCATAGAGAGAGGGAGAGAGAGAGAGGAACTGGTATAGAGAGAGGGAGAGAGAGAGAGAAAGAGGAACTGGTATAGAGAGAGGGGGAGAGAGAGAGGAACTGGTATAGAGAGAGGGAGAGAGAGAGAGAGAGAGGAACTGGTATAGTGAGAGGGGGAGAGAGAGAGAGAGGAGCTGATATAGAGAGAGGGAGAGAGAGGAACTGGTAAAGAGAGAGGGAGAGAGAGAGGAACTGGTATAGAGAGAGGGAGAGACAGAGAGAGTGAGAGAGAGAGAGGAACTGGAATAGAGAGAGGGAGAGAGGGTGAGAGGAACTGGTATAGAGAGAGAGGGAGAGAGAGAGAGGAGCTGGTATAAAGAGAGGGAGAGAGAGAGAGAGTGGAGCTGGTATAGGGATAAGGAGAGAGAGGGACTGGTGTAGAGAGAGGGAGAGAGAGAGAGGAACTGGTGTATATATATATAGAAATAGAGAGAGAGAGAGGAACTGGTATAGAGAGAGGGAGAGAGGAACTGGTATAGAGAGAGGGAGAGGAACTTGTTCAGAGAGACAAAGAGGGAGATACTGGTATAGAGAGAGAGAGAGAGAGGGAGGAATGGTATGGACAGAGAGAGAGGGGTGAGAGAGGAACTGGTATAGAGAGAGGGAGAGAGAGATAGAGGAACTGTTTTAGAGTGAGGGAGAGAGAGAGAGGAACTGGGATAGAGAGAGAGAGATAGAGGAACTGGGATAGAGAGAGGGAGAGAGAGAGAGAGGAACTGGTATAAAGAGAGGGAGAGAGAGAGACAGGAGCTGGTATAGAGGGAGGGAGAGAGAGAGGAACTGGTGTAGAGAGGGAGAGAGAGAGAGAAACTGGTATAGAGAGAGGGAGAGAGAGAGAGAGGAACTGGTATAGAGAGAGGGAGAGGGAGAGAGGGAGAGGAACTGGTACAGAGAGAGAAGGGGAGAGAGAGAGAGAGGCACTGGTATAGGGAGAGGGAGATAGCGAGAGAGAGAGGAACTGGTTCAGAGAGAGAGGAACTGGTATAGAGAGTGGGGAAAGAGAGAGAGCGAGGGAAGAACTGGTATAGGAGGGGAAAGAGAGAGGAACTGGCATAGAGAGAGGGAGAGAGAGAGAGGAACTGGTATAGAGAGAGGGAGAGAGAGAAAGAGGAACTGGTATAGAGAGAGGGGGAGAGAGAGAGAGGAACTGGTATAGAGAGAGGGAGAGAGAGAGAGAGAGAGAGAGAGGAACTGGTATAGAGAGAGGGGGAGAGAGAGAGAGAGGAGCTGATATAGAGAGAGGGAGAGAGAGGAACTGGTAAAGAGAGAGGGAGAGAGAGAGGAACTGGTATAGAGAGAGGGAGAGACAGAGAGAGTGAGAGAGAGAGAGGAACTGGAATAGAGAGAGGGAGAGAGGGTGAGAGGAACTGGTATAGAGAGAGAGGGAGAGAGAGAGAGGAGCTGGTATAAAGAGAGGGAGAGAGAGAGAGTGGAGCTGGTATAGGGATAAGGAGAGAGAGGGACTGGTGTAGAGAGAGGGAGAGAGAGAGAGGAACTGGTGTATATATATATAGAGAGAGAGAGAGGAACTGGTATAGAGAGAGGGAGAGAGGAACTGGTATAGAGAGAGGGAGAGAGGGAGAGGAACTGGTTCAGAGAGACAAAGAGGGAGATACTGGTATAGAGAGAGAGAGAGAGAGGGAGGAATGGTATGGACAGAGAGAGAGGGGTGAGAGAGGAACTGGTATAGAGAGAGGGAGAGAGAGATAGAGGAACTGTTTTAGAGTGAGGGAGAGAGAGAGAGGAACTGGGATAGAGAGAGAGAGATAGAGGAACTGGGATAGAGAGAGGGAGAGAGAGAGAGGAACTGGTATAAAGAGAGGGAGAGAGAGAGACTGGAGCTGGTATAGAGGGAGGGAGAGAGAGAGGAACTGGTATTGCGAGAGGGAGAGAGAGGGAGAGGAACTGGTACAGAGAGAGTGAGAGTGAGAGAGAGAGAGCGGAACTGGTATAGAGAGAGGGCGTGAGAGAGAGGGAGAGGAACTGGTGTACAGAGAGGGAGAGGGAGAGAGGAACTGGTGTATATATATATAGAGAGAGAGAGAGGAACTGGTATAGAGAGAGGGAGAGAGGAACTGGTATAGAGAGAGGGAGAGAGGGAGAGGAACTGGTTCAGAGAGACAAAGAGGGAGATACTGGTATAGAGAGAGAGAGAGAGAGAGGGAGGAATGGTATGGACAGAGAGAGAGGGGTGAGAGAGGAACTGGTATAGAGAGAGGGAGAGAGAGATAGAGGAACTGTTTTAGAGTGAGGGAGAGAGAGAGAGGAACTGGGATAGAGAGAGAGAGATAGAGGAACTGGGATAGAGAGAGGGAGAGAGAGAGAGGAACTGGTATAAAGAGAGGGAGAGAGAGAGACTGGAGCTGGTATAGAGGGAGGGAGAGAGAGAGGAACTGGTATTGCGAGAGGGAGAGAGAGGGAGAGGAACTGGTACAGAGAGAGTGAGAGTGAGAGAGAGAGAGCGGAACTGGTATAGAGAGAGGGCGTGAGAGAGAGGGAGAGGAACTGGTGTACAGAGAGGGAGAGGGAGAGAGGAACTGGTTTAAAGGGAGCGAGAGGAACTGGTATACAGAGAGGGTGAGAGAGAGAGGGAGAGGGAGAGAAGAACTGGTATAGAGAGAGGAACTGGGATAGAGAGAGGGAGAGAGAGGGAGAGAGAGGAACTGGGATAGAGAGAGGAACTGGTATAGAGAGAGGGCGTGAGAGAGAGGGAGAGGAACTGGTGTACAGAGAGGGAGAGGGAGAGAGGAACTGGTTTAAAGGGAGCGAGAGGAACTGGTATACAGAGAGGGTGAGAGAGAGAGGGAGAGGGAGAGAAGAACTGGTATAGAGAGAGGAACTGGGATAGAGAGAGGGAGAGAGAGGGAGAGAGAGGAACTGGTATAGAGAGAGGAACTGGGATAGAGAGAGGGCGAGAGAGGGAGAGAGAGGAACTGGGATAGAGAGAGGGACTGGTATAGAGAGAGGAACTGGGATAGAGAGAGGGAGAGAGAGGGAGAGAGAGGAACTGGGATAGAGAGAGGGACTGGTATAGAGAGAGGAACTGGGATAGAGAGAGGAACTGGGATAGAGAGAGGGCGAGAGAGAGGGAGAGGAACTTGTTCAGAGAGAGGGAGAGGGAGAGAGGAACTGGTATGGAGGGAGAGAGGTAGAGAGAGAGAGGAACTGGTATACAGAGAGAGAGAGAGAGGGAGAGAGGAACTGGTATAGAGAGGGAGAGAGAGAGAGGAACTGGTATAGAGAGAGAGAGAAAGGGAGGAGCTGGTATAGAGGGAGGGAGAGGGAGAGAGGAACTGGTATGGAGAGAGGGAGGGAGAGAGAGAGAGAGAGGAACTGGTATACAGAGAGGGAGAGAGGAGCTACTATAGAGAGAGGGAGAGAGAGAGAGAGAGAAACAGTCAGAGGGAGAGAGAGAGAGAAACTGGTATAGAGAGAGAGAGAGAGAGAGGAGCTGGTATAGAGAGAGGGAGAGAAAGAGGAACTGGTATAGGGAGAGGGAGAGAGAGGAACTGGTATAGAGAGAGGGAGAGAGCGAGGGAGGAACTGGTATAGAGAGAGGGAGAGGGAGAGAGGGAGAGGAACTGGTATAGGGAGAGGGAGAGAGCGAGAGAGAGAGGAACTGGTTCAGAGAGAGAGAGGAACTGGTATAGAGAGTGGGGAAAGAGAGAGAGAGCGAGGGAGGAACTGGTATAGGAGGGGAAAGAGAGAGGAACTGGCATAGAGAGAGGGAGAGAGAGAGAGGAGCTGATATAGAGAGAGGGAGAGAGAGAGAGAGGAGCTGATATAGAGAGAGGGGGAGAGAGAGAGAGGAGCTGATATAGAGAGAGGGAGAGAGAGGAACTGGTAAAGAGAGAGGGAGAGAGCGAGGGAAGAACTGGTACAGAGAGAGAGGGAGAGAGATGGAGGCACTGGTATAGAGAGAGGGAGAGAGAGAGAGGAACTGGTATAGAGAGAGGGAGAGAAAGAGGAACAGGTATAGGGAGAGGGAGAGAGAGAAACTGGTATAGGGAGAGGGAGAGGGAGAGAGCGAGGGAGGAATTGGTATAGGAGGGGAAAGAGAGAGGAACTGGCATAGAGAGAGGGAGAGAGAGAGAGAGAGGTAGAGAGAGAGAGGAACTGGAATAGAGAGAGGTAGAGAGAATGAGGGAGGAACTGGTATAGAGAGAGAGAGAGAGAGGGAGAGAGAGAGGAACTGGTATAGAGAGAGGGAGAGAGAGGAACTGGTGTAGAGAGAGGGAGAGAGAGGGAGGAACTGGTAGAGGGGGAGAGAGAGAGAGGAACTGAAATATAGAGAGAGGGAGAGAGAGAGTGAGAGAGAGGAACTCGTATAGAGAGAAGGAGAAAGAATGAGGGAGGAACTGGTATGGGGAGAGAGAGAGAGGAACTGGGATAGAGAGAGGGAGAGAGAGGAACTGGTGTAGAGAGAGGGAGAGAGAGAGAGGAACTGGTATAGAGAGAGGGAGAGAGAGAGGAACTGGTATAAAGAGAGGGAGAGAGAGAGAGGGAGAGTGGAGCTGGTATAGAGAGAAGGAGAGAGAGAGGAACTGGTGTAGAGAGAGGGAGAGAGAGAGAGGAACTGGTATAGAGAGAGAGGGAGAGAGAGAGAGGAGCTGGTATAAAGAGAGGGAGAGAGAGAGAGTGGAGCTGGTATAGAGAGAAGGAGAGAGAGAGGAACTGGTATATATATATAGAAAGAGAGAGAGAGAGAGAGAGAGAGAGAGAGAGAGAGGAACTAGTATAGAGAGGGGGAGAGAGGAACTGGTATAGAGAGACGGAGAGAGGGAGAGGAACTGGTTCAGAGAGACAAAGAGGGAGGTACTGGATTAGAGAGAGAGAGAGGGAGGAATGGTATGGAGAGAGAGAGGGGAGAGAGAGGAACTGGTATAGAGAGAGGGAGAGAGAGGGGTGAGAGAGGAACTGGTATAGAGAGAGGGAGAGAGGGAGAGGAACTGGTAGAGGGGGAGAGAGAGAGAGTGGAACTGGTATAGAGAGAGGGAGAGAGAGAGGAACTGGTATAGAGAGAGGGAGAGAGAGAGAGGAACTGGTATAGAGAGAGGGAGAGAGAGAGAAACTGGTATACAGAGAGGGAGAGAAAGAGAGAGGAACTGGTATAGAGAGAGGGAAAGAGAGAGGAACTGGTATAGAGAGAGGGAGAGAGAGGGAGGAACTGGTAGAGGGGGAGAGAGAGGAACTGGAATATAGAGAGAGAGAGAGAGAGGGAGGAATGGTATGGAGAGAGAGGAACTGGTATAGAGAGAGGGAGAGAGAGAGGGGTGAGAGAGGAACTGGGAAAGAGAGAGGGAGAGAGAGAGGAACTGGTATAGAGAGAGGGAGAGAGGGAGAGGAACTGGTATAGAGAGAGAGGGAGAGAGAGAAACTGGTATACAGAGAGGGAGAGAAAGAGAGAGGAACTGGTATAGAGAGAGGGAAAGAGACAGGAACTGGTATAGAGAGAGGGAGAAAGAATGAGGGAGGAACTGGTATAGAGAGAGGGGAGAGAGAGAAAGAGGGAGAGAGACGAACTGGTATGGAAAGAGGGAGAGAGAATGAGGGAGGAACTGGTATAGAGAGAGGGTGAGAGAGGGAGAGAGGTAGAGAGAGAGAGGAACTGGAATAGAGAGAGGTAGAGAGAATGAGGGAGGAACTGGAATGGAGAGAGAGAGGGAGAGAGAGAGAGGAACTGGTATAGAGAGAGGGAGAGAGGAACTGGTATAGAGAGAGGGAGAGAGGGAGAGAGGAACTGGTATAGAGAGAGGGAGAGAGGGAGAGAGGGAGAGAGGAACTGGTATAGATAGAGAGAGAGAGAGAAACTGGTATAGAGAGAGTGAGAGAGAGAGAGAGAGGGAGGAACTGGTATAGAGAGACGGGGGGAGAGAGAGAAACTGATATCGAGAGAGGGAGAGAAAGTGACAGGAACTGGTACAGAGAGAGGGAGAGGGAGATAGAGGAACTGGTATAGAGAGAGTGAGAGAGAGAGGGAGGAACTGATATAGAGAGAGGGGGGGGGGGAGAGAGAGAGAGAGGAACTGGTATAGAGTGAGGGGGAGAGGGAGAGGAACTGGTAGAGGGGGAGAGAGAGAGAGTGGAACTGGTACAGAGAAAGGGAGAGAGAGAGGAACTGGTATACAGAGAGGGAGAGAAAGAGAGAGGAACTGTTATAGAGAGAGGGAGAGAGAGGGAGGAACTGGTAGAGGGGGAGAGAGAGAGATGAACTGGAATATAGAGAGAGGGAGAGAGAGAGAGAGAGAGAGGAACTGGTATAGAGAGAGAGGGAGAGAGAGAGAAACTGGTATACAGAGAGGGAGAGAAAGAGAGAGGAACTGGTATAGAGAGAGGGAAAGAGAGGGAGGAACTGGTAGAGGGGGAGAGAGAGAGAGAGGAACTGGAATATAGAGAGAGGGTGAGAGAGAGGAACTGGTATAGAGAGAGAGGGAGAGAGAGAGAGTGAGAGAGAGAGGAACTTGAATAGAGAGAGGGAGAGAGGAACTGGTATAGAGAGAGAGGGAGAGAGAGAGAGGAGCTGGTATAAAGAGAGGGAGAGAGAGAGAGAGTGGAGCTGGTATAGGGATAAGGAGAGAGCGGAACTGATGAAGAGAGAGGGAGAGAGAGAGGAACTGGTATAGAGAGAGGGAGAGAGAGAGGGGTGAGAGAGGAACTGGTATAGAGAGAGGGAGAGGGAGGGAGAGAGAGAGAGAGAGAGAGGAACTGGTATAGAGAGAGGGGGAGAGAGAGGAACTGGTATAGAGAGAGGGGGAGAGAGAGGAACTGGTATAGAGAGAGGGAGTGAGAGAGAGAGGAACTGGAATAGAGAGAGGGAGAGAGGGAGAGAGGAACTGGTATAGAGAGAGAGGGAGAGAGAGAGGAGCTGGTATAAAGAGAGGGAGAGAGAGAGAGAGTGGAGCTGGTATAGAGATAAGGAGAGAGAGGGACTGGTGTAGAGAGAGGGAGAGAGAGAGAGGAACTGGTATAGAGAGAGAGAGAGAGGAACTGGTATAGAGAGAGGGAGAGAGGAACTGGTATAGAGAGAGGGAGAGAGGGAGAGGAACTGGTTCAGAGAGACAAAGAGGGAATACTGGTATAGAGAGAGAGAGAGAGAGGGAGGAATGGTATGGAGAGAGAGAGAGGGGAGAGAGAGGAACTGCTATAGAGAGAGGGAGAGAGAGGGGTGAGAGAGGAACTGGTATAGAGAGACGGAGAGAGGGAGGAACTGGTATAGAGAGAGGGAGAGAGAGGAACTGGTATAGAGAGAGGGAGAGAAGAACTGGTGTAGAGAGACGGAGAGAGGGAGAGGAACTGGTTCAGAGAGACAAAGAGGGAATACTGGTACAGAGAGAGAGAGAGAGAGAGAGGGAGGAATGGTATGGAGAGAGAGAGAGGGGAGAGAGAGGAACTGCTATAGAGAGAGGGAGAGAGAGGGGTGAGAGAGGAACTGGTATAGAGAGAGGGAGAGAGAGGAACTGGTATAGAGAGAGGGAGAAAGAGAGGAACTGGTATAGGGAGAGAGGGAGAGAGAGAGAAACTGGTATACAGAGAGGGAGAGAAAGAGAGCGGAACTGGTATAGAGAGAGGGAAAGAGAGAGGAACTGGTATAGAGAGAGGGAGAGAGAGGGAGGAACTGGTATAGAGAGAGGGAGAGAGAGAGGAACTGGTATAGAGAGAGGGAGAGAGGAACTGGTATAGAGAGAGGGAGAGAGGGAGAGAGGAACTGGTATAGAGAGAGGGAGAGAGGGAGAGAGGAACTGGTATAGAGAGAGAGAGAGAAACTGGTATAGAGAGAGTGAGAGAGAGAGAGGGAGGAACTGGTATAGAGAGACGGCGGGGGAGAGAGAAACTGATATAGAGAGAGGGAGAGAAAGTGACAGGAACAGGTATAGAGAGAGGGAGATAGAGGAACTGATATAGAGAGAGTGAGAGAGAGAGGGAGGAACTGATATAGAGAGAGAGGGGGGGAGAGAGAGAGAGAGGAACTGGTATAGAGTGAGGGGAGGAACTGGTAGAGGGGGAGAGAGAGAGTGGAACTGGTATAGAGAGAGGGAGAGAGAGAGAGGGAGAGAAACTGGTAGAGAGAGAGCGAGAGAGAGAGAGAGAGAGGAACTGGTATAGAGAGAGAGGAAGGAACGGGTATGGAGAGAGCGAGAGAGAGAGGGAGGAACTGGTATAGAGAGAGAGAGGGGAGAGAGAGGAACTGATATAGAGAGTGGGAGAGAGGAACTGGTATAGAGAGAGGGAGAGAGAGAGGAACTGGAATATAGAGAGAGGGGGAGAGAGAGGAACTGGTATAGAGAGAGAGGGAGAGAGAGAGAGTGAGAGAGAGAGGAACTGGAATAGAGAGAGGGAGAGAGGGAGAGAGGAACTGGTATAGAGAGAGAGGGGGAGAGAGAGAGAGGAGCTGGTATAAAGAGAGGGAGAGAGAGAGAGAGTGGAGCTGGTATAGGGTTAAGGAGAGAGAGGAACTGGTGTAGAGAGAGGGAGAGAGAGAGAGGAACTGGTATAGAGAGAGGGAGAGAGAGAGGGGTGAGAGAAGAACTGGTATAGAGCGAGGGAGAGAGGGAGGAACTGGTATAGAGAGAGGGAGAGAGAGAGAGAGGAAGTGGTATAGAGGGAGGGAGAGGGAGGGAGAGAGAGAGAGAGAGGAACTGGTATAGAGAGAGGGGGAGAGAGAGGAACTGGTATAGAGAGAGGGAGAGAGAGAGGAACTGCTATAGAGAGAGGGAGAGAGAGAGAGGAACTGGTATAGAGAGAGAGGGAGAGAGAGAGAAACTGGTATACAGAGAGGGAGAGAAAGAGAGAGGAACTGGTATAGAGAGAGGGAAAGAGACAGGAACTGGTATAGAGAGAGGGAGAAAGAATGAGGGAGGAACTGGTATAGAGAGAGGGGAGAGAGAGAAAGAGGGAGAGAGAGGAACTGGTATGGAAAGAGGGAGAGAGGAACTGGTATAGAGAGAGGGAGAGAGAGGAAGGAACTGGTATAGAGAGAGGAGTGAGAGAGGGAGAGAGGTAGAGAGAGAGAGGAACTGGTATAGAGAGAGGGAGAGAGAGGAAGGAACTGGTATAGAGAGAGGGTGAGAGGGAGAGAGGAAGAGAGAGAGAGGAACTGGAATAGAGAGAGGTAGAGAGAATGAGGGAGGAACTGGAATGGAGAGAGAGAGAGGGAGAGAGAGAGAGGAACTGGTATAGAGAGAGGGAGAGAGGGAGAGAGGAACTGGTATAGAGAGAGGGAGAGAGGGAGAGAGGAACTGGTATAGAGAGAGAGAGAGAAACTGGTATAGAGAGAGTGAGAGAGAGAGAGGGAGGAACTGGTGTAGAGAGACGGGGGGAGAGAGAGAAACTGATATCGAGAGAGGGAGAGAAAGTGACAGGAACTGGTACAGAGAGAGGGAGAGGGAGATAGAGGAACTGGTATAGAGAGAGTGAGAGAGAGAGAGGGAGGAACTGATATAGAGAGAGAGGGGGGGGGAGAGAGAGAGAGAGAGGAACTGGTATAGAGTGAGGGGGAGAGGGAGAGGAACTGGTAGAGGGGGAGAGAGAGAGAGTGGAACTGGTACAGAGAGAGGGAGAGACAGAGGAACTGGTATAGAGAGAGGGGGAGAGAGAGAGAGGAACTGGTATACAGAGAGGGAGAGAAAGAGAGAGGAACTGGTATAAAGAAAGGGAGAAACGGAGGAACTGGTAGAGGGGGAGAGAGAGAGAGGAACTGGAATATAGAGAGAGGGAGAGAGAGAGAGAGTGAGAGAGAGGAACTGGTATAGAGAGAGAGGGAGAGAGAGAGAAACTGGTATACAGAGAGGGAGAGAAAGAGAGAGGAACTGGTATAGAGAGAGGGAGAGAGAGGGAGGAACTGGTAGAGGGGGAGAGAGAGAGAGGAACTGGAATATAGAGAGAGGGGGAGAGAGAGGAACTGGAATATAGAGAGAGGGGGAGAGAGAGGAACTGGAATATAGAGAGAGGGGGAGAGAGAGGAACTGGTATAGAGAGAGAGGGAGAGAGAGAGAGTGAGAGAGAGAGGAACTTGAATAGAGAGAGGGAGAGAGGGAGAGAGGAACTGGTATAGAGAGAGAGGGAGAGAGAGAGGAGCTGGTATAAAGAGAGGGAGAGAGAGAGAGAGAGTGGAGCTGGTATCGGGATAAGGAGAGAGAGGAACTGGTGTAGAGAGAGGGAGAGAGAGAGAGGAACTGGTATAGAGAGGGAGAGAGAGAGGGGAGAGAGAGGAACTGGTATAGAGCGAGGGAGGAACTGGTATAGAGAGAGGGAGAGAGAGAGCAAGTGGTATAGAGGGAGGGAGAGGGAGGGAGAGAGAGAGAGAGAGAGAGAGGAACTGGTATAGAGAGAGGAGGAGAGAGAGGAACTGGTATAGAGAGAGGGGGAGAGAGAGGAACTGGTATAGAGAGAGGGAGTGAGAGAGAGAGGAACTGGAATAGAGAGAGGGAGAGAGGGAGAGAGGAACTGGTATAGAGAGAGAGGGAGAGAGAGAGGAGCTGGTATAAAGAGAGGGAGAGAGAGAGAGAGTGGAGCTGGTATAGAGATAAGGAGAGAGAGGGACTGGTGTAGAGAGAGGGAGAGAGAGAGAGGAACTTGTATAGAGAGAGAGAGAGAGGAACTGGTATAGAGAGAGGGAGAGAGGAACTGGTATAGAGAGAGGGAGAGAGGGAGAGGAACTGGTTCAGAGAGACAAAGAGGGAATACTGGTATAGAGAGAGAGAGAGAGAGAGAGGGAGGAATGGTATGGAGAGAGAGAGAGAGGGGAGAGAGAGGAACTGCTATAGAGAGAGGGAGAGAGAGGGGTGAGAGAGGAACTGGTATAGAGAGACGGAGAGAGGGAGGAACTGGTATAGAGAGAGGGAGAGAGAGGAACTGGTATAGAGAGAGGGAGAGAGAGAGGAACTGGTATAGGGAGAGAGGGAGAGAGAGAGAAACTGGTATACAGAGAGGGAGAGAAAGAGAGCGGAACTGGTATAGAGAGAGGGAAAGAGAGAGGAACTGGTATAGAGAGAGGGAGAGAGAGGGAGGAACTGGTATAGAGAAGGGAGAGAGAGAGGAACTGGTATAGAGAGAGGGAGAGAGGGAGAGAGGAACTGGTATAGAGAGAGGGAGAGAGGGAGAGAGGAACTGGTATAGAGAGAGGGAGAGAGGAACTGGTATAGAGAGAGGGAGAGAGGAACTGGTATAGAGAGAGAGAGAAACTGGTATAGAGAGAGTGAGAGAGAGAGAGAGAGGGAGGAACTGGTATAGAGAGACGGGGGGGGGAGAGAGAAACTGATATAGAGAGAGGGAGAGAAAGTGACAGGAACTGGTATAGAGAGAGGGAGAGGGAGATAGAGGAACTGATATAGAGAGCGTGAGAGAGAGAGGGAGGAACTGATATAGAGAGAGAGGGGGGAGAGAGAGAGAGAGGAACTGGTATAGAGTGAGGGGAGGAACTGGTAGAGGGTGAGAGAGAGAGTGGAACTGGTATAGAGAGAGGGAGAGAGAGAGAGGGAGAGAAACTGGTAGAGAGAGAGCGAGAGAGAGAGAGAGAGGAACTGGTATAGAGAGAGAGGAAGGAACGGGTATGGAGAGAGCGAGAGAGAGAGGTAGGAACTGGTATAGAGAGAGAGAGGGGAGAGAGAGGAACTGGTATAGAGAGAGGGAGAGAGGAACTGGTATAGAGAGAGGGAGAGAGAGAGGAACTGGAATATAGAGAGAGGGGGAGAGAGAGGAACTGGTATAAAGAGAGAGGGAGAGAGAGAGTGAGAGAGAGAGGAACTGGAATAGAGAGAGGGAGAGAGGAACTGGTATAGAGAGAGGGAGAGAGAGAGAGGAGCTGGTAAAAAGAGAGGGAGAGAGAGAGAGAGTGGAGCTGGTATAGGGATAAGAAGAGAGAGGAACTGGTGTAGAGAGAGGGAGAGAGAGAGAGGAACTGGTATAGAGAGAGGGAGAGAGAGAGGGGTGAGAGAGGAACTGGTATACAGAGAGGGAGAGAAAGAGAGCGGAACTGGTATAGAGAGAGGGAAAGAGAGAGGAACTGGTATAGAGAGAGGGAGAGAGAGGGAGGAACTGGTATAGAGAGAGGGAGAGAGAGAGGAACTGGTATAGAGAGAGGGAGAGAGGGAGAGAGGAACTGGTATAGAGAGAGGGAGAGAGGGAGAGAGGAACTGGTATAGAGAGAGGGAGAGAGGAACTGGTATAGAGAGAGGAGTGAGAGAGAGAGGAACTGGAATAGAGAGAGGGAGAGAGGAACTGGTATAGAAAGAGAGGGAGAGAGAGAGGAGCTGGTATAAAGAGAGGGAGAGAGAGAGTGGAGCTGGTATAGAGATAAGGAGAGAGAGGGACTGGTGTAGAGAGAGGGAGAGAGAGAGAGGAACTGGTATAGAGAGAGAGAGAGAGGAACTGGTATAGAGAGAGGGAGAGAGGAACTGGTATAGAGAGAGGGAGAGAGGGAGAGGAACTGGTTCAGAGAGACAAAGAGGGAATACTGGTATAGAGAGAGAGAGAGAGAGAGGGAGGAATGGTATGGAGAGAGAGAGGGGAGAGAGAGGAACTGCTATAGAGAGAGGGAGAGAGAGGGGTGAGAGAGGAACTGGTATAGAGAGACGGAGAGAGGGAGGAACTGGTATAGAGAGAGGGAGAGAGAGGGGTGAGAGAGAGGAACTGGTATAGAGAGACGGAGAGAGGGAGGAACTGGTATTGCGAGAGGGAGAGAGAGGGAGAGGAACTGGTACAGAGAGAGTGAGAGTGAGAGAGAGAGAGCGGAACTGGTATAGAGAGAGGGCGTGAGAGAGAGGGAGAGGAACTGGTGTACAGAGAGGGAGAGGGAGAGAGGAACTGGTTTAAAGGGAGCGAGAGGAACTGGTATACAGAGAGGGTGAGAGAGAGAGGGAGAGGGAGAGAAGAACTGGTATAGAGAGAGGAACTGGGATAGAGAGAGGGAGAGAGAGGGAGAGAGAGGAACTGGGATAGAGAGAGGAACTGGTATAGAGAGAGGGCGTGAGAGAGAGGGAGAGGAACTGGTGTACAGAGAGGGAGAGGGAGAGAGGAACTGGTTTAAAGGGAGCGAGAGGAACTGGTATACAGAGAGGGTGAGAGAGAGAGGGAGAGGGAGAGAAGAACTGGTATAGAGAGAGGAACTGGGATAGAGAGAGGGAGAGAGAGGGAGAGAGAGGAACTGGTATAGAGAGAGGAACTGGGATAGAGAGAGGGCGAGAGAGGGAGAGAGAGGAACTGGGATAGAGAGAGGGACTGGTATAGAGAGAGGAACTGGGATAGAGAGAGGAACTGGGATAGAGAGAGGGCGAGAGAGAGGGAGAGGAACTTGTTCAGAGAGAGGGAGAGGGAGAGAGGAACTGGTATGGAGGGAGAGAGGTAGAGAGAGAGAGGAACTGGTATACAGAGAGAGAGAGAGAGGGAGAGAGGAACTGGTATAGAGAGGGAGAGAGAGAGAGGAACTGGTATAGAGAGAGAGAGAAAGGGAGGAGCTGGTATAGAGGGAGGGAGAGGGAGAGAGGAACTGGTATGGAGAGAGGGAGGGAGAGAGAGAGAGAGAGGAACTGGTATACAGAGAGGGAGAGAGGGAGAGAGGAGCTACTATAGAGAGAGGGAGAGAGAGAGAGAGAGAAACAGTCAGAGGGAGAGAGAGAGAGAAACTGGTATATAGAGAGAGAGAGAGAGAGAGGAGCTGGTATAGAGAGAGGGAGAGAAAGAGGAACTGGTATAGGGAGAGGGAGAGAGAGGAACTGGTATAGAGAGAGGGAGAGAGCGAGGGAGGAACTGGTATAGAGAGAGGGAGAGGGAGAGAGGGAGAGGAACTGGTATAGGGAGAGGGAGAGAGCGAGAGAGAGAGGAACTGGTTCAGAGAGAGAGAGGAACTGGTATAGAGAGTGGGGAAAGAGAGAGAGAGCGAGGGAGGAACTGGTATAGGAGGGGAAAGAGAGAGGAACTGGCATAGAGAGAGGGAGAGAGAGAGAGGAGCTGATATAGAGAGAGGGAGAGAGAGAGAGAGGAGCTGATATAGAGAGAGGGGGAGAGAGAGAGAGGAGCTGATATAGAGAGAGGGAGAGAGAGGAACTGGTAAAGAGAGAGGGAGAGAGCGAGGGAAGAACTGGTACAGAGAGAGAGGGAGAGAGATGGAGGCACTGGTATAGAGAGAGGGAGAGAGAGAGAGGAACTGGTATAGAGAGAGGGAGAGAAAGAGGAACAGGTATAGGGAGAGGGAGAGAGAGGAACTGGTATAGGGAGAGGGAGAGGGAGAGAGCGAGGGAGGAATTGGTATAGGAGGGGAAAGAGAGAGGAACTGGCATAGAGAGAGGGAGAGAGAGAGAGAGAGGTAGAGAGAGAGAGGAACTGGAATAGAGAGAGGTAGAGAGAATGAGGGAGGAACTGGTATGGAGAGAGAGAGAGAGAGGGAGAGAGAGAGGAACTGGTATAGAGAGAGGGAGAGAGAGGAACTGGTGTAGAGAGAGGGAGAGAGAGGGAGGAACTGGTAGAGGGGGAGAGAGAGAGAGGAACTGAAATATAGAGAGAGGGAGAGAGAGAGTGAGAGAGAGGAACTCGTATAGAGAGAAGGAGAAAGAATGAGGGAGGAACTGGTATGGGGAGAGAGAGAGAGGAACTGGGATAGAGAGAGGGAGAGAGAGGAACTGGTGTAGAGAGAGGGAGAGAGAGAGAGGAACTGGTATAGAGAGAGGGAGAGAGAGAGGAACTGGTATAAAGAGAGGGAGAGAGAGAGAGGGAGAGTGGAGCTGGTATAGAGAGAAGGAGAGAGAGAGGAACTGGTGTAGAGAGAGGGAGAGAGAGAGAGGAACTGGTATAGAGAGAGAGGGAGAGAGAGAGAGGAGCTGGTATAAAGAGAGGGAGAGAGAGAGAGTGGAGCTGGTATAGAGAGAAGGAGAGAGAGAGGAACTGGTATATATATATAGAAAGAGAGAGAGAGAGAGAGAGAGAGAGAGAGAGAGAGGAACTGGTATAGAGAGGGGGAGAGAGGAACTGGTATAGAGAGACGGAGAGAGGGAGAGGAACTGGTTCAGAGAGACAAAGAGGGAGGTACTGGATTAGAGAGAGAGAGAGGGAGGAATGGTATGGAGAGAGAGAGGGGAGAGAGAGGAACTGGTATAGAGAGAGGGAGAGAGAGGGGTGAGAGAGGAACTGGTATAGAGAGAGGGAGAGAGGGAGAGGAACTGGTAGAGGGGGAGAGAGAGAGTGGAACTGGTATAGAGAGAGGGAGAGAGAGAGGAACTGGTATAGAGAGAGGGAGAGAGAGAGAGGAACTGGTATAGAGAGAGGGAGAGAGCGAGGGAAGAACTGGTACAGAGAGAGAGGGAGAGAGATGGAGGCACTGGTATAGAGAGAGGGAGAGAGAGAGAGGAACTGGTATAGAGAGAGGGAGAGAAAGAGGAACAGGTATAGGGAGAGGGAGAGAGAGGAACTGGTATAGGGAGAGGGAGAGGGAGAGAGCGAGGGAGGAATTGGTATAGGAGGGGAAAGAGAGAGGAACTGGCATAGAGAGAGGGAGAGAGAGAGAGAGAGGTAGAGAGAGAGAGGAACTGGAATAGAGAGAGGTAGAGAGAATGAGGGAGGAACTGGTATGGAGAGAGAGAGAGAGAGGGAGAGAGAGAGGAACTGGTATAGAGAGAGGGAGAGAGAGGAACTGGTGTAGAGAGAGGGAGAGAGAGGGAGGAACTGGTAGAGGGGGAGAGAGAGAGAGGAACTGAAATATAGAGAGAGGGAGAGAGAGAGTGAGAGAGAGGAACTCGTATAGAGAGAAGGAGAAAGAATGAGGGAGGAACTGGTATGGGGAGAGAGAGAGAGGAACTGGGATAGAGAGAGGGAGAGAGAGGAACTGGTGTAGAGAGAGGGAGAGAGAGAGAGGAACTGGTATAGAGAGAGGGAGAGAGAGAGGAACTGGTATAAAGAGAGGGAGAGAGAGAGAGGGAGAGTGGAGCTGGTATAGAGAGAAGGAGAGAGAGAGGAACTGGTGTAGAGAGAGGGAGAGAGAGAGAGGAACTGGTATAGAGAGAGAGGGAGAGAGAGAGAGGAGCTGGTATAAAGAGAGGGAGAGAGAGAGAGTGGAGCTGGTATAGAGAGAAGGAGAGAGAGAGGAACTGGTATATATATATAGAAAGAGAGAGAGAGAGAGAGAGAGAGAGAGAGAGAGAGGAACTGGTATAGAGAGGGGGAGAGAGGAACTGGTATAGAGAGACGGAGAGAGGGAGAGGAACTGGTTCAGAGAGACAAAGAGGGAGGTACTGGATTAGAGAGAGAGAGAGGGAGGAATGGTATGGAGAGAGAGAGGGGAGAGAGAGGAACTGGTATAGAGAGAGGGAGAGAGAGGGGTGAGAGAGGAACTGGTATAGAGAGAGGGAGAGAGGGAGAGGAACTGGTAGAGGGGGAGAGAGAGAGTGGAACTGGTATAGAGAGAGGGAGAGAGAGAGGAACTGGTATAGAGAGAGGGAGAGAGAGAGAGGAACTGGTATAGAGAGAGGGAGAGAGAGAGAAACTGGTATACAGAGAGGGAGAGAAAGAGAGAGGAACTGGTATAGAGAGAGGGAAAGAGAGAGGAACTGGTATAGAGAGAGGGAGAGAGAGGGAGGAACTGGTAGAGGGGGAGAGAGAGGAACTGGAATATAGAGAGAGAGAGAGAGAGGGAGGAATGGTATGGAGAGAGAGGAACTGGTATAGAGAGAGGGAGAGAGAGAGGGGTGAGAGAGGAACTGGGAAAGAGAGAGGGAGAGAGAGAGGAACTGGTATAGAGAGAGGGAGAGAGGGAGAGGAACTGGTATAGAGAGAGAGGGAGAGAGAGAAACTGGTATACAGAGAGGGAGAGAAAGAGAGAGGAACTGGTATAGAGAGAGGGAAAGAGACAGGAACTGGTATAGAGAGAGGGAGAAAGAATGAGGGAGGAACTGGTATAGAGAGAGGGGAGAGAGAGAAAGAGGGAGAGAGACGAACTGGTATGGAAAGAGGGAGAGAGAATGAGGGAGGAACTGGTATAGAGAGAGGGTGAGAGAGGGAGAGAGGTAGAGAGAGAGAGGAACTGGAATAGAGAGAGGTAGAGAGAATGAGGGAGGAACTGGAATGGAGAGAGAGAGGGAGAGAGAGAGAGGAACTGGTATAGAGAGAGGGAGAGAGGAACTGGTATAGAGAGAGGGAGAGAGGGAGAGAGGAACTGGTATAGAGAGAGGGAGAGAGGGAGAGAGGGAGAGAGGAACTGGTATAGAGAGAGAGAGAGAAACTGGTATAGAGAGAGTGAGAGAGAGAGAGAGAGAGAGGGAGGAACTGGTATAGAGAGACGGGGGGAGAGAGAGAAACTGATATCGAGAGAGGGAGAGAAAGTGACAGGAACTGGTACAGAGAGAGGGAGAGGGAGATAGAGGAACTGGTATAGAGAGAGTGAGAGAGAGAGGGAGGAACTGATATAGAGAGGGGGGGGGAGAGAGAGAGAGAGAGGAACTGGTATAGAGTGAGGGGGAGAGGGAGAGGAACTGGTAGAGGGGGAGAGAGAGAGAGTGGAACTGGTACAGAGAAAGGGAGAGAGAGAGGAACTGGTATACAGAGAGGGAGAGAAAGAGAGAGGAACTGTTATAGAGAGAGGGAGAGAGAGGGAGGAACTGGTAGAGGGGGAGAGAGAGAGATGAACTGGAATATAGAGAGAGGGAGAGAGAGAGAGAGAGAGAGGAACTGGTATAGAGAGAGAGGGAGAGAGAGAGAAACTGGTATACAGAGAGGGAGAGAAAGAGAGAGGAACTGGTATAGAGAGAGGGAAAGAGAGGGAGGAACTGGTAGAGGGGGAGAGAGAGAGAGAGGAACTGGAATATAGAGAGAGGGTGAGAGAGAGGAACTGGTATAGAGAGAGAGGGAGAGAGAGAGAGTGAGAGAGAGAGGAACTTGAATAGAGAGAGGGAGAGAGGGAGAGAGGAACTGGTATAGAGAGAGAGGGAGAGAGAGAGAGGAGCTGGTATAAAGAGAGGGAGAGAGAGAGAGAGTGGAGCTGGTATAGGGATAAGGAGAGAGAGGAACTGATGAAGAGAGAGGGAGAGAGAGAGGAACTGGTATAGAGAGAGGGAGAGAGAGAGGGGTGAGAGAGGAACTGGTATAGAGAGAGGGAGAGGGAGGGAGAGAGAGAGAGAGAGAGAGGAACTGGTATAGAGAGAGGGGGAGAGAGAGGAACTGGTATAGAGAGAGGGGGAGAGAGAGGAACTGGTATAGAGAGAGGGAGTGAGAGAGAGAGGAACTGGAATAGAGAGAGGGAGAGAGGGAGAGAGGAACTGGTATAGAGAGAGAGGGAGAGAGAGAGGAGCTGGTATAAAGAGAGGGAGAGAGAGAGAGAGTGGAGCTGGTATAGAGATAAGGAGAGAGAGGGACTGGTGTAGAGAGAGGGAGAGAGAGAGAGGAACTGGTATAGAGAGAGAGAGAGAGGAACTGGTATAGAGAGAGGGAGAGAGGAACTGGTATAGAGAGAGGGAGAGAGGGAGAGGAACTGGTTCAGAGAGACAAAGAGGGAATACTGGTATAGAGAGAGAGAGAGAGAGGGAGGAATGGTATGGAGAGAGAGAGAGGGGAGAGAGAGGAACTGCTATAGAGAGAGGGAGAGAGAGGGGTGAGAGAGGAACTGGTATAGAGAGACGGAGAGAGGGAGGAACTGGTATAGAGAGAGGGAGAGAGAGGAACTGGTATAGAGAGAGGGAGAGAAGAACTGGTATAGAGAGACGGAGAGAGGGAGAGGAACTGGTTCAGAGAGACAAAGAGGGAATACTGGTACAGAGAGAGAGAGAGAGAGAGAGGGAGGAATGGTATGGAGAGAGAGAGAGGGGAGAGAGAGGAACTGCTATAGAGAGAGGGAGAGAGAGGGGTGAGAGAGGAACTGGTATAGAGAGAGGGAGAGAGAGGAACTGGTATAGAGAGAGGGAGAAAGAGAGGAACTGGTATAGGGAGAGAGGGAGAGAGAGAGAAACTGGTATACAGAGAGGGAGAGAAAGAGAGCGGAACTGGTATAGAGAGAGGGAAAGAGAGAGGAACTGGTATAGAGAGAGGGAGAGAGAGGGAGGAACTGGTATAGAGAGAGGGAGAGAGAGAGGAACTGGTATAGAGAGAGGGAGAGAGGAACTGGTATAGAGAGAGGGAGAGAGGGAGAGAGGAACTGGTATAGAGAGAGGGAGAGAGGGAGAGAGGAACTGGTATAGAGAGAGAGAGAGAAACTGGTATAGAGAGAGTGAGAGAGAGAGGGAGGAACTGGTATAGAGAGACGGCGGGGGAGAGAGAAACTGATATAGAGAGAGGGAGAGAAAGTGACAGGAACAGGTATAGAGAGAGGGAGATAGAGGAACTGATATAGAGAGAGTGAGAGAGAGAGGGAGGAACTGATATAGAGAGAGAGGGGGGGAGAGAGAGAGAGAGGAACTGGTATAGAGTGAGGGGAGGAACTGGTAGAGGGGGAGAGAGAGAGTGGAACTGGTATAGAGAGAGGGAGAGAGAGAGAGGGAGAGAAACTGGTAGAGAGAGAGCGAGAGAGAGAGAGAGAGGAACTGGTATAGAGAGAGAGGAAGGAACGGGTATGGAGAGAGCGAGAGAGAGAGGGAGGAACTGGTATAGAGAGAGAGAGGGGAGAGAGAGGAACTGATATAGAGAGTGGGAGAGAGGAACTGGTATAGAGAGAGGGAGAGAGAGAGGAACTGGAATATAGAGAGAGGGGGAGAGAGAGGAACTGGTATAGAGAGAGAGGGAGAGAGAGAGTGAGAGAGAGAGGAACTGGAATAGAGAGAGGGAGAGAGGGAGAGAGGAACTGGTATAGAGAGAGAGGGGGAGAGAGAGAGAGGAGCTGGTATAAAGAGAGGGAGAGAGAGAGAGAGTGGAGCTGGTATAGGGTTAAGGAGAGAGAGGAACTGGTGTAGAGAGAGGGAGAGAGAGAGAGGAACTGGTATAGAGAGAGGGAGAGAGAGAGGGGTGAGAGAAGAACTGGTATAGAGCGAGGGAGAGAGGGAGGAACTGGTATAGAGAGAGGGAGAGAGAGAGAGAGGAAGTGGTATAGAGGGAGGGAGAGGGAGGGAGAGAGAGAGAGAGAGGAACTGGTATAGAGAGAGGGGGAGAGAGAGGAACTGGTATAGAGAGAGGGAGAGAGAGAGGAACTGCTATAGAGAGAGGGAGAGAGAGAGAGGAACTGGTATAGAGAGAGAGGGAGAGAGAGAGAAACTGGTATACAGAGAGGGAGAGAAAGAGAGAGGAACTGGTATAGAGAGAGGGAAAGAGACAGGAACTGGTATAGAGAGAGGGAGAAAGAATGAGGGAGGAACTGGTATAGAGAGAGGGGAGAGAGAGAAAGAGGGAGAGAGAGGAACTGGTATGGAAAGAGGGAGAGAGGAACTGGTATAGAGAGAGGGAGAGAGAGGAAGGAACTGGTATAGAGAGAGGAGTGAGAGAGGGAGAGAGGTAGAGAGAGAGAGGAACTGGTATAGAGAGAGGGAGAGAGAGGAAGGAACTGGTATAGAGAGAGGGTGAGAGGGAGAGAGGAAGAGAGAGAGAGGAACTGGAATAGAGAGAGGTAGAGAGAATGAGGGAGGAACTGGAATGGAGAGAGAGAGAGGGAGAGAGAGAGAGGAACTGGTATAGAGAGAGGGAGAGAGGGAGAGAGGAACTGGTATAGAGAGAGGGAGAGAGGGAGAGAGGAACTGGTATAGAGAGAGAGAGAGAAACTGGTATAGAGAGAGTGAGAGAGAGAGAGAGGGAGGAACTGGTGTAGAGAGACGGGGGGAGAGAGAGAAACTGATATCGAGAGAGGGAGAGAAAGTGACAGGAACTGGTACAGAGAGAGGGAGAGGGAGATAGAGGAACTGGTATAGAGAGAGTGAGAGAGAGAGAGGGAGGAACTGATATAGAGAGAGAGGGGGGGGGAGAGAGAGAGAGAGAGGAACTGGTATAGAGTGAGGGGGAGAGGGAGAGGAACTGGTAGAGGGGGAGAGAGAGAGAGTGGAACTGGTACAGAGAGAGGGAGAGACAGAGGAACTGGTATAGAGAGAGGGGGAGAGAGAGAGAGGAACTGGTATACAGAGAGGGAGAGAAAGAGAGAGGAACTGGTATAAAGAGAGGGAGAAAGGGAGGAACTGGTAGAGGGGGAGAGAGAGAGAGGAACTGGAATATAGAGAGAGGGAGAGAGAGAGAGAGTGAGAGAGAGGAACTGGTATAGAGAGAGAGGGAGAGAGAGAGAAACTGGTATACAGAGAGGGAGAGAAAGAGAGAGGAACTGGTATAGAGAGAGGGAGAGAGAGGGAGGAACTGGTAGAGGGGGAGAGAGAGAGAGGAACTGGAATATAGAGAGAGGGGGAGAGAGAGGAACTGGAATATAGAGAGAGGGGGAGAGAGAGGAACTGGAATATAGAGAGAGGGGGAGAGAGAGGAACTGGTATAGAGAGAGAGGGTGAGAGAGAGAGGAACTTGAATAGAGAGAGGGAGAGAGGGAGAGAGGAACTGGTATAGAGAGAGAGGGAGAGAGAGAGGAGCTGGTATAAAGAGAGGGAGAGAGAGAGAGAGAGTGGAGCTGGTATCGGGATAAGGAGAGAGAGGAACTGGTGTAGAGAGAGGGAGAGAGAGAGAGGAACTGGTATAGAGAGGGAGAGAGAGAGGGGAGAGAGAGGAACTGGTATAGAGCGAGGGAGGAACTGGTATAGAGAGAGGGAGAGAGAGAGGAAGTGGTATAGAGGGAGGGAGAGGGAGGGAGAGAGAGAGAGAGAGGAACTGGTATAGAGAGAGGGGGAGAGAGAGGAACTGGTATAGAGAGAGGGAGTGAGAGAGAGAGGAACTGGAATAGAGAGAGGGAGAGAGGGAGAGAGGAACTGGTATAGAGAGAGAGGGAGAGAGAGAGGAGCTGGTATAAAGAGAGGGAGAGAGAGAGAGAGTGGAGCTGGTATAGAGATAAGGAGAGAGAGGGACTGGTGTAGAGAGAGGGAGAGAGAGAGAGGAACTTGTATAGAGAGAGAGAGAGAGGAACTGGTATAGAGAGAGGGAGAGAGGAACTGGTATAGAGAGAGGGAGAGAGGGAGAGGAACTGGTTCAGAGAGACAAAGAGGGAATACTGGTATAGAGAGAGAGAGAGAGAGAGGGAGGAATGGTATGGAGAGAGAGAGAGAGGGGAGAGAGAGGAACTGCTATAGAGAGAGGGAGAGAGAGGGGTGAGAGAGGAACTGGTATAGAGAGACGGAGAGAGGGAGGAACTGGTATAGAGAGAGGGAGAGAGAGGAACTGGTATAGAGAGAGGGAGAGAGAGAGGAACTGGTATAGGGAGAGAGGGAGAGAGAGAGAAACTGGTATACAGAGAGGGAGAGAAAGAGAGCGGAACTGGTATAGAGAGAGGGAAAGAGAGAGGAACTGGTATAGAGAGAGGGAGAGAGAGGGAGGAACTGGTATAGAGAAGGGAGAGAGAGAGGAACTGGTATAGAGAGAGGGAGAGAGGGAGAGAGGAACTGGTATAGAGAGAGGGAGAGAGGGAGAGAGGAACTGGTATAGAGAGAGGGAGAGAGGAACTGGTATAGAGAGAGGGAGAGAGGAACTGGTATAGAGAGAGAGAGAAACTGGTATAGAGAGAGTGAGAGAGAGAGAGAGAGGGAGGAACTGGTATAGAGAGACGGGGGGGGGGGAGAGAGAAACTGATATAGAGAGAGGGAGAGAAAGTGACAGGAACTGGTATAGAGAGAGGGAGAGGGAGATAGAGGAACTGATATAGAGAGCGTGAGAGAGAGAGGGAGGAACTGATATAGAGAGAGAGGGGGGAGAGAGAGAGAGAGGAACTGGTATAGAGTGAGGGGAGGAACTGGTAGAGGGTGAGAGAGAGAGTGGAACTGGTATAGAGAGAGGGAGAGAGAGAGAGGGAGAGAAACTGGTAGAGAGAGAGCGAGAGAGAGAGAGAGAGGAACTGGTATAGAGAGAGAGGAAGGAACGGGTATGGAGAGAGCGAGAGACAGAGGTAGGAACTGGTATAGAGAGAGAGAGAGAGGGGAGAGAGAGGAACTGGTATAGAGAGAGGGAGAGAGGAACTGGTATAGAGAGAGGGAGAGAGAGAGGAACTGGAATATAGAGAGAGGGGGAGAGAGAGGAACTGGTATAAAGAGAGAGGGAGAGAGAGAGTGAGAGAGAGAGGAACTGGAATAGAGAGAGGGAGAGAGGAACTGGTATAGAGAGAGGGAGAGAGAGAGAGGAGCTGGTAAAAAGAGAGGGAGAGAGAGAGAGAGTGGAGCTGGTATAGGGATAAGAAGAGAGAGGAACTGGTGTAGAGAGAGGGAGAGAGAGAGAGGAACTGGTATAGAGAGAGGGAGAGAGAGAGGGGTGAGAGAGGAACTGGTATACAGAGAGGGAGAGAAAGAGAGCGGAACTGGTATAGAGAGAGGGAAAGAGAGAGGAACTGGTATAGAGAGAGGGAGAGAGAGGGAGGAACTGGTATAGAGAGAGGGAGAGAGAGAGGAACTGGTATAGAGAGAGGGAGAGAGGGAGAGAGGAACTGGTATAGAGAGAGGGAGAGAGGGAGAGAGGAACTGGTATAGAGAGAGGGAGAGAGGAACTGGTATAGAGAGAGGAGTGAGAGAGAGAGGAACTGGAATAGAGAGAGGGAGAGAGGAACTGGTATAGAAAGAGAGGGAGAGAGAGAGGAGCTGGTATAAAGAGAGGGAGAGAGAGAGTGGAGCTGGTATAGAGATAAGGAGAGAGAGGGACTGGTGTAGAGAGAGGGAGAGAGAGAGAGGAACTGGTATAGAGAGAGAGAGAGAGGAACTGGTATAGAGAGAGGGAGAGAGGAACTGGTATAGAGAGAGGGAGAGAGGGAGAGGAACTGGTTCAGAGAGACAAAGAGGGAATACTGGTATAGAGAGAGAGAGAGAGAGAGGGAGGAATGGTATGGAGAGAGAGAGGGGAGAGAGAGGAACTGCTATAGAGAGAGGGAGAGAGAGGGGTGAGAGAGGAACTGGTATAGAGAGACGGAGAGAGGGAGGAACTGGTATAGAGAGAGGGAGAGAGAGGGGTGAGAGAGAGGAACTGGTATAGAGAGACGGAGAGAGGGAGGAACTGGTATAGAGAGAGGGAGAGAGAGGAACTTAGAGAGAGGGAGACAGAGAGGAACTGGTATAGGGAGAGAGGGAGAGAGAGAGAAACTGGTATACAGAGAGGGAGAGAAAGAGAGCGGAACTGGTATAGAGAGAGGGAAAGAGAGAGGAACTGGTATAGAGAGAGGGAGAGAGAGGGAGGAACTGGTATAGAGAAGGGAGAGAGAGAGGAACTGGTATAGAGAGAGGGAGAGAGGAACTGGTATAGAGAGAGGGAGAGAGGGAGAGAGGAACTGGTATAGAGAGAGGGAGAGAGGAACTGGTATAGAGAGAGGGAGAGAGGAACTGGTATAGAGAGAGAGAAACTGGTATAGAGAGAGTGAGAGGGAGAGAGAGAGGGAGGAACTGGTATAGAGAGACGGGGGGTGGGGGGGGAGAGAGAAACTGATATAGAGAGAGGGAGAGAAAGTGACAGGAACTGGTATGGAGAGAGGGAGAGGGAGATAGAGGAACTGATATAGAGAGAGTGAGAGAGAGAGGGAGGAACTGATATAGAGAGAGAGGAACTGGTATAGAGAGAGGGAGAGAGAGGGAGGAACTGGTATAGAGAGAGGGAGAGAGAGAGGAACTGGTATAGAGAGAGGGAGAGAGGGAGAGAGGAACTGGTATAGAGAGAGGGAGAGAGGGAGAGAGGAACTGGTATAGAGAGAGGGAGAGAGGGAGAGAGGAACTGGTATAGAGAGAGGGAGAGAGAGGAAGGAACTGGTATAGAGAGAGGGTGAGAGAGGGAGAGAGGTCGAGAGAGAGAGGAACTGGAATAGAGAGAGGTAGAGAGAATGAGGGAGGAACTGGAATGGAGAGAGAGAGGGAGAGAGAGAGAGGAACTGGTATAGAGAGAGGGAGAGAGGAACTGGTATAGAGAGAGGGAGAGAGGGAGAGAGGAACTGGTATAGAGAGAGGGAGAGAGGGAGAGAGGAACTGGTATAGAGAGAGAGAGAGAAACTGGTATAGAGAGAGTGAGAGAGAGAGAGAGAGGGAGGAACTGGTATAGAGAGACGGGGGAGAGAGAGAAACTGATATCGAGAGAGGGAGAGAAAGTGACAGGAACTGGTACAGAGAGAGGGAGAGGGAGATAGAGGAACTGGTATAGAGAGAGTGAGAGAGAGAGGGAGGAACTGATATAGAGAGAGGGGGGGGGAGAGAGAGAGAGAGAGGAACTGGTATAGAGTGAGGGGGAGAGGGAGAGGAACTGGTAGAGGGGGAGAGAGAGAGAGAGTGGAACTGGTACAGAGAAAGGGAGAGAGAGAGGAACTGGTATACAGAGAGGGAGAGAAAGAGAGAGGAACTGTTATAGAGAGAGGGAGAGAGAGGGAGGAACTGGTAGAGGGGGAGAGAGAGAGAGGAACTGGAATATAGAGAGAGGGAGAGAGAGAGAGAGAGAGGAACTGGTATAGAGAGAGAGGGAGAGAGAGAGAAACTGGTATACAGAGAGGGAGAGAAAGAGAGAGGAACTGGTATAGAGAGAGGGAAAGAGAGGGAGGAACTGGTAGAGGGGGAGAGAGAGAGAGAGGAACTGGAATATAGAGAGAGGGCGAGAGAGAGGAACTGGTATAGAGAGAGAGGGAGAGAGAGAGAGTGAGAGAGAGAGGAACTTGAATAGAGAGAGGGAGAGAGGGAGAGAGGAACTGGTATAGAGAGAGAGGGAGAGAGAGAGAGAGGAGCTGGTATAAAGAGAGGGAGAGAGAGAGAGAGTGGAGCTGGTATAGGGATAAGGAGAGAGAGGAACTGGTGAAGAGAGAGGGAGAGAGAGAGGAACTGGTATAGAGAGAGGGAGAGAGAGAGGGGTGAGAGAGGAACTGGTATAGAGCGAGGGAGAGAGGGAGGAACTGGTATAGAGAGAGGGAGAGAGAGAGAGGAAGTGGTATAGAGGGAGGGAGAGGGAGGGAGAGAGAGAGAGAGAGAGAGGAACTGGTATAGAGAGAGGGGGAGAGAGAGGAACTGGTATAGAGAGAGGGGGAGAGAGAGGAACTGGTATAGAGAGAGGGAGTGAGAGAGAGAGGAACTGGAATAGAGAGAGGGAGAGAGGGAGAGAGGAACTGGTATAGAGAGAGAGGGAGAGAGAGAGGAGCTGGTATAAAGAGAGGGAGAGAGAGAGAGAGTGGAGCTGGTATAGAGATAAGGAGAGAGAGGGACTGGTGTAGAGAGAGGGAGAGAGAGAGAGGAACTGGTATAGAGAGAGAGAGAGAGGAACTGGTATAGAGAGAGGGAGAGAGGAACTGGTATAGAGAGAGGGAGAGAGGGAGAGGAACTGGTTCAGAGAGACAAAGAGGGAATACTGGTATAGAGAGAGAGAGAGAGAGGGAGGAATGGTATGGAGAGAGAGAGAGGGGAGAGAGAGGAACTGCTATAGAGAGAGGGAGAGAGAGGGGTGAGAGAGGAACTGGTATAGAGAGACGGAGAGAGGGAGGAACTGGTATAGAGAGAGGGAGAGAGAGGAACTGGTATAGAGAGAGGGAGAGAAGAACTGGTATAGAGAGAGGGAGAGAGGGAGAGGAACTGGTTCAGAGAGACAAAGAGGGAATACTGGTATAGAGAGAGAGAGAGAGAGAGAGGGAGGAATGGTATGGAGAGAGAGAGAGGGGAGAGAGAGGAACTGCTATAGAGAGAGGGAGAGAGAGGGGTGAGAGAGGAACTGGTATAGAGAGAGGGAGAGAGAGGAACTGGTATAGAGAGAGGGAGAAAGAGAGGAACTGGAAGAGGGAGAGAGGGAGAGAGAGAGAAACTGGTATACAGAGAGGGAGAGAAAGAGAGCGGAACTGGTATAGAGAGAGGGAAAGAGAGAGGAACTGGTATAGAGAGAGGGAGAGAGAGGGAGGAACTGGTATAGAGAGAGGGAGAGAGAGAGGAACTGGTATAGAGAGAGGGAGAGAGGAACTGGTATAGAGAGAGGGAGAGAGGGAGAGAGGAACTGGTATAGAGAGAGGGAGAGAGGAACTGGTATAGAGAGAGAGAGAAACTGGTATAGAGAGAGTGAGAGAGAGAGAGGGAGGAACTGGTATAGAGAGACGGCGGGGGAGAGAGAAACTGATATAGAGAGAGGGAGAGAAAGTGACAGGAACTGGTATAGAGAGAGGGAGATAGAGGAACTGATATAGAGAGAGTGAGAGAGAGAGGGAGGAACTGATATAGAGAGAGAGGGGGGGAGAGAGAGAGAGAGGAACTGGTATAGAGTGAGGGGAGGAACTGGTAGAGGGGGAGAGAGAGAGTGGAACTGGTATAGAGAGAGGGAGAGAGAGAGAGGGAGAGAAACTGGTAGACAGAGAGTGAGAGAGAGAGAGAGGAACTGGTATAGAGAGAGAGGAAGGAACGGGTATGGAGAGACCGAGAGAGAGAGGGAGGAACTGGTATAGAGAGAGAGAGGGGAGAGAGAGGAACTGATATAGAGAGAGGGAGAGAGGAACTGGTATAGAGAGAGGGAGAGAGAGAGGAACTGGAATATAGAGAGAGGGGGAGAGAGAGGAACTGGTATAGAGAGAGAGGGAGAGAGAGAGAGTGAGAGAGAGAGGAACTGGAATAGAGAGAGGGAGAGAGGGAGAGAGGAACTGGTATAGAGAGAGAGGGGGAGAGAGAGAGAGGAGCTGGTATAAAGAGAGGGAGAGAGAGAGAGAGTGGAGCTAGTATAGGGTTAAGGAGAGAGAGGAACTGGTGTAGAGAGAGGGAGAGAGAGAGAGGAACTGGTATAGAGAGAGGGAGAGAGAGAGGGGTGAGAGAGGAACTGGTATAGAGCGAGGGAGAGAGGGAGGAACTGGTATAGAGAGAGGAGGAGAGAGAGGAACTGGTATAGAGAGAGGGGGAGAGAGAGGAACTGGTATAGAGAGAGGGAGTGAGAGAGAGAGGAACTGGAATAGAGAGAGGGAGAGAGGGAGAGAGGAACTGGTATAGAGAGAGAGGGAGAGAGAGAGGAGCTGGTATAAAGAGAGGGAGAGAGAGAGAGAGTGGAGCTGGTATAGAGATAAGGAGAGAGAGGGACTGGTGTAGAGAGAGGGAGAGAGAGAGAGGAACTTGTATAGAGAGAGAGAGAGAGGAACTGGTATAGAGAGAGGGAGAGAGGAACTGGTATAGAGAGAGGGAGAGAGGGAGAGGAACTGGTTCAGAGAGACAAAGAGGGAATACTGGTAGAGAGAGAGAGAGAGAGAGAGATGGAGGAATGGTATGGAGAGAGAGAGAGAGAGGGGAGAGAGAGGAACTGCTATAGAGAGAGGGAGAGAGAGGGGTGAGAGAGGAACTGGTATAGAGAGACGGAGAGAGGGAGGAACTGGTATAGAGAGAGGGAGAGAGAGGAACTGGTATAGAGAGAGGGAGAGAGAGAGGAACTGGTATAGGGAGAGAGGGAGAGAGAGAGAAACTGGTATACAGAGAGGGAGAGAAAGAGAGCGGAACTGGTATAGAGAGAGGGAAAGAGAGAGGAACTGGTATAGAGAGAGGGAGAGAGAGGGAGGAACTGGTATAGAGAGAGGGAGAGAGAGAGGAACTGGTATAGAGAGAGGGAGAGAGGGAGAGAGGAACTGGTATAGAGAGAGGGAGAGAGTGAGAGAGGAACTGGTATAGAGAGAGGGAGAGAGGAACTGGTATAGAGAGAGAGAGAAACTGGTATAGAGAGAGTGAGAGAGAGAGAGAGAGGGAGGAACTGGTATAGAGAGACGGGGGGGGGGAGAGAGAAACTGATATAGAGAGAGGGAGAGAAAGTGACAGGAACTGGTATAGAGAGAGGGAGAGGGAGATAGAGGAACTGATATAGAGAGAGTGAGAGAGAGAGGGAGGAACTGATATAGAGAGAGAGGGGGGGAGAGAGAGAGAGAGGAACTGGTATAGAGTGAGGGGAGGAACTGGTAGAGGGTGAGAGAGAGAGTGGAACTGGTATAGAGAGAGGGAGAGAGAGAGAGGGAGAGAAACTGGTAGAGAGAGAGCGAGAGAGAGAGAGAGAGAGGAACTGGTATAGAGAGAGAGGAAGGAACGGGTATGGAGAGAGCGAGAGAGAGAGGGAGGAACTGGTATAGAGAGAGAGAGAGAGAGGGGAGAGAGAGGAACTGGTATAGAGAGAGGGAGAGAGGAACTGGTATAGAGAGAGGGAGAGAGAGAGGAACTGGAATATAGAGAGAGGGGGAGAGAGAGGAACTGGTATAGAGAGAGAGGGAGAGAGAGTGAGAGAGAGAGGAACTGGAATAGAGAGAGGGAGAGAGGAACTGGTATAGAGAGAGAGGGAGAGAGAGAGAGGAGCTGGTAAAAAGAGAGGGAGAGAGAGAGAGAGTGGAGCTGGTATAGGGATAAGAAGAGAGAGGAACTGGTGTAGAGAGAGGGAGAGAGAGAGAGGAACTGGTATAGAGAGAGGGAGAGAGAGAGGGGTGAGAGAGGAACTGGTATACAGAGAGGGAGAGAAAGAGAGCGGAACTGGTATAGAGAGAGGGAAAGAGAGAGGAACTGGTATAGAGAGAGGGAGAGAGAGGGAGGAACTGGTATAGAGAGAGGGAGAGAGAGAGGAACTGGTATAGAGAGAGGGAGAGAGGGAGAGAGGAACTGGTATAGAGAGAGGGAGAGAGGAACTGGTATAGAGAGAGGGAGAGAGGAACTGGTATAGAGAGAGAGAGAAACTGGTATAGAGAGAGTGAGAGAGAGAGAGAGAGGGAGAAACTGGTATAGAGAGACGGGGGGGGGGAGAGAGAAACTGATATAGAGAGAGGGAGAGAAAGTGACAGGAACTGGTATAGAGAGAGGGAGAGGGAGATAGAGGAACTGATATAGAGAGCATGAGAGAGAGAGGGAGGAACTGATATAGAGAGAGAGGGGGGGAGAGAGAGAGAGAGGAACTGGTATAGAGTGAGGGGAGGAACTGGTAGAGGGTGAGAGAGAGAGTGGAACTGGTATAGAGAGAGGGAGAGAGAGAGAGGGAGAGAAACTGGTAGAGAGAGAGCGAGAGAGAGAGAGAGAGAGGAACTGGTATAGAGAGAGAGGAAGGAACGGGTATGGAGAGAGCGAGAGAGAGAGGGAGGAACTGGTATAGAGAGAGAGAGAGAGAGGGGAGAGAGAGGAACTGGTATAGAGAGAGGGAGAGAGGAACTGGTATAGAGAGAGGGAGAGAGAGAGGAACTGGAATATAGAGAGAGGGGGAGAGAGAGGAACTGGTATAAAGAGAGAGGGAGAGAGAGAGAGTGAGAGAGAGAGGAACTGGAATAGAGAGAGGGAGAGAGGAACTGGTATAGAGAGAGGGAGAGAGAGAGAGGAGCTGGTAAAAAGAGAGGGAGAGAGAGAGAGTGGAGCTGGTATAGGGATAAGAAGAGAGAGGAACTGGTGTAGAGAGAGGGAGAGAGAGAGAGGAACTGGTATAGAGAGAGGGAGAGAGAGAGAGGGGTGAGAGAGGAACTGGTATACAGAGAGGGAGAGAAAGAGAGCGGAACTGGTATAGAGAGAGGGAAAGAGAGAGGAACTGGTATAGAGAGAGGGAGAGAGAGGGAGGAACTGGTATCGAGAGAGGGAGAGAGAGAGGAACTGGTATAGAGAGAGGGAGAGAGGGAGAGAGGAACTGGTATAGAGAGAGGGAGAGAGGGAGAGAGGAACTGGTATAGAGAGAGGGAGAGAGGAACTGGTATAGAGAGAGGAGTGAGAGAGAGAGGAACTGGAATAGAGAGAGGGAGAGAGGAACTGGTATAGAGAGAGAGGGAGAGAGAGAGGAGCTGGTATAAAGAGAGGGAGAGAGAGAGAGAGTGGAGCTGGTATAGAGATAAGGAGAGAGAGGGACTGGTGTAGAGAGAGAGAGAGAGAGAGAGGAACTGGTATAGAGAGAGAGAGAGAGGAACTGGTATAGAGAGAGGGAGAGAGGAACTGGTATAGAGAGAGGGAGAGAGGGAGAGGAACTGGTTCAGAGAGACAAAGAGGGAATACTGGTATAGAGAGAGAGAGAGAGAGAGGGAGGAATGGTATGGAGAGAGAGAGAGGGGAGAGAGAGGAACTGCTATAGAGAGAGGGAGAGAGAGGGGTGAGAGAGGAACTGGTATAGAGAGACGGAGAGAGGGAGGAACTGGTATAGAGAGAGGGAGAGAGAGGGGTGAGAGAGGAACTGGTATAGAGAGACGGAGAGAGGGAGGAACTGGTATAGGGAGAGGGAGAGAGAGGAACTTAGAGAGAGGGAGAGAGAGAGGAACTGGTATAGGGAGAGAGGGAGAGAGAGAGAAACTGGTATACAGAGAGGGAGAGAAAGAGAGCGGAACTGGTATAGAGAGAGGGAAAGAGAGAGGAACTGGTATAGAGAGAGGGAGAGAGAGGGAGGAACT
Organism: Chiloscyllium plagiosum; assembly: GCF_037043375.1. Classification (NCBI taxonomy): domain Eukaryota; kingdom Metazoa; phylum Chordata; class Chondrichthyes; order Orectolobiformes; family Hemiscylliidae; genus Chiloscyllium; species Chiloscyllium plagiosum. Next base: position 27,970 of record NW_028270264.1, on the reverse strand, counting down.
GGTATAGAGAAGGGAGAGAGAGAGGAACTGGTATAGAGAGAGGGAGAGAGGGAGAGAGGAACTGGTATAGAGAGAGGGAGAGAGGGAGAGAGGAACTGGTATAGAGAGAGGGAGAGAGGAACTGGTATAGAGAGAGAGAGAAACTGGTATAGAGAGAGTGAGAGAGAGAGAGAGAGGGAGGAACTGGTATAGAGAGACGGGGGGGGGGGGAGAGAGAAACTGATATAGAGAGAGGGAGAGAAAGTGACAGGAACTGGTATGGAGAGAGGGAGAGGGAGATAGAGGAACTGATATAGAGAGAGTGAGAGAGAGAGGGAGGAACTGATATAGAGAGAGAGGAACTGGTATAGAGAGAGGGAGAGAGAGGGAGGAACTGGTATAGAGAGAGGGAGAGTGAGAGGAACTGGTATAGAGAGAGGGAGAGAGGGAGAGAGGAACTGGTATAGAGAGAGGGAGAGAGGAACTGGTATAGAGAGAGAGAGAAACTGGTATAGAGAGAGAGAGAGAGAGGGAGGAACTGGTATAGAGAGACGGGGGGGGGGGAGAGAGAAACTGATATAGAGAGAGGGAGAGAAAGTGACAGGAACTGGTATAGAGAGAGGGAGAGGGAGATAGAGGAACTGATATAGAGAGAGTGAGAGAGAGAGGGAGGAACTGATATAGAGAGAGAGGGGGGGAGAGAGAGAGAGAGAGGAACTGGTATAGAGTGAGGGGAGGAACTGGTAGAGGGTGAGAGAGAGAGTGGAACTGGTATAGAGAGAGGGAGAGAGAGAGAGAGGGAGAGAAACTGGTAGAGAGAGAGCGAGAGAGAGAGAGAGAGGAACTGGTATAGAGAGAGAGGAAGGAACGGGTATGGAGAGAGCGAGAGAGAGAGGGAGGAACTGGTATAGAGAGAGAGAGAGAGAGGGGAGAGAGAGGAACTGGTATAGAGAGAGGGAGAGAGGAACTGGTATAGAGAGAGGGAGAGAGAGAGGAACTGGAATATAGAGAGAGGGGGAGAGAGAGGAACTGGTATAGAGAGAGAGGGAGAGAGAGAGAGAGAGTGAGAGAGAGAGGAACTGGAATAGAGAGAGGGAGAGAGGAACTGGTATAGAGAGAGAGGGAGAGAGAGAGAGGAGCTGGTAAAAAGAGAGGGAGAGAGAGAGAGAGTGGAGCTGGTATAGGGATAAGAAGAGAGAGGAACTGGTGTAGAGAGAGGGAGAGAGAGAGAGGAACTGGTATAGAGAGAGGGAGAGAGAGAGGGGTGAGAGAGGAACTGGTATACAGAGAGGGAGAGAAAGAGAGCGGAACTGGTATAGAGAGAGGGAAAGAGAGAGGAACTGGTATAGAGAGAGGGAGAGAGAGGGAGGAACTGGTATAGAGAGAGGGAGAGAGAGAGGAACTGGTATAGAGAGAGGGAGAGAGGGAGAGAGGAACTGGTATAGAGAGAGGGAGAGAGGAACTGGTATAGAGAGAGGGAGAGAGGAACTGGTATAGAGAGAGAGAGAAACTGGTATAGAGAGAGTGAGAGAGAGAGAGGGAGGAACTGGTATAGAGAGACGGGGGGGGAGAGAGAAACTGATATAGAGAGAGGGAGAGAAAGTGATAGGAACTGGTATAGAGAGAGGGAGAGGGAGATAGAGGAACTGATATAGAGAGCGTGAGAGAGAGAGGGAGGAACTGATATAGAGAGAGAGGGGGGGAGAGAGAGAGAGAGGAACTGGTATAGAGTGAGGGGAGGAACTGGTAGAGGGTGAGAGAGAGAGTGGAACTGGTATAGAGAGAGGGAGAGAGAGAGAGGGAGAGAGAGAGAGGGAGAGAAACTGGTAGAGAGAGAGTGAGAGAGAGAGAGAGAGAGGAACTGGTATAGAGAGAGAGGAAGGAACGGGTATGGAGAGAGCGAGAGAGAGAGGTAGGAACTGGTATAGAGAGAGAGAGAGGGGAGAGAGAGGAACTGGTATAGAGAGAGGGAGAGAGGAACTGGTATAGAGAGAGGGAGAGAGAGAGGAACTGGAATATAGAGAGAGGGGGAGAGAGAGGAACTGGTATAAAGAGAGAGGGAGAGAGAGAGAGTGAGAGAGAGAGGAACTGGAATAGAGAGAGGGAGAGAGGAACTGGTATAGAGAGAGGGAGAGAGAGAGAGGAGCTGGTAAAAAGAGAGGGAGGGAGAGAGAGAGTGGAGCTGGTATAGGGATAAGAAGAGAGAGGAACTGGTATGGAGAGAGGGAGAGAGAGAGAGGAACTGGTATAGAGAGAGGGAGAGAGAGAGGGGTGAGAGAGGAACTGGTATACAGAGAGGGAGAGAAAGAGAGCGGAACTGGTATAGAGAGAGGGAAAGAGAGAGGAACTGGTATAGAGAGAGGGAGAGAGAGGGAGGAACTGGTATAGAGAGAGGGAGAGAGAGAGGAACTGGTATAGAGAGAGGGAGAGAGGGAGAGAGGAACTGGTATAGAGAGAGGGAGAGAGGGAGAGAGGAACTGGTATAGAGAGAGGGAGAGAGGAACTGGTATAGAGAGAGGAGTGAGAGAGAGAGGAACTGGAATAGAGAGAGGGAGAGAGGAACTGGTATAGAGAGAGAGGGAGAGAGAGAGGAGCTGGTATAAAGAGAGGGAGAGAGAGAGAGAGAGTGGAGCTGGTATAGAGATAAGGAGAGAGAGGGACTGGTGTAGAGAGAGGGAGAGAGAGAGAGGAACTGGTATAGAGAGAGAGAGAGAGGAACTGGTATAGAGAGAGGGAGAGAGGAACTGGTATAGAGAGAGGGAGAGAGGGAGAGAGGAACTGGTATAGAGAGAGGGAGAGAGGAACTGGTATAGAGAGAGGAGTGAGAGAGAGAGGAACTGGAATAGAGAGAGGGAGAGAGGAACTGGTATAGAGAGAGAGGGAGAGAGAGAGGAGCTGGTATAAAGAGAGGGAGAGAGAGAGAGTGGAGCTGGTATAGAGATAAGGAGAGAGAGGGACTGGTGTAGAGAGAGGGAGAGAGAGAGAGGAACTGGTATAGAGAGAGAGAGAGAGGAACTGGTATAGAGAGAGGGAGAGAGGAACTGGTATAGAGAGAGGGAGAGAGGGAGAGGAACTGGTTCAGAGAGACAAAGAGGGAATACTGGTATAGAGAGAGAGAGAGAGGGAGGAATGGTATGGAGAGAGAGAGAGGGGAGAGAGAGGAACTGCTATAGAGAGAGGGAGAGAGAGGGGAGAGAGAGGAACTGGTATAGAGAGACGGAGAGAGGGAGGAACTGGTATAGAGAGAGGGAGAGAGAGGGGTGAGAGAGGAACTGGTATAGAGAGACGGAGAGAGGGAGGAACTGGGAAAGAGAGAGGGAGAGAGAGGAACTTAGAGAGAGGGAGAGAGAGAGGAACTGGTATAGGGAGAGAGGGAGAGAGAGAGAAACTGGTATACAGAGAGGGAGAGAAAGAGAGCGGAACTGGTATAGAGAGAGGGAGAGAGAGGGAGGAACTGGTATAGAGAAGGGAGAGAGAGAGGAACTGGTATAGAGAGAGGGAGAGAGGGAGAGAGGAACTGGTATAGAGAGAGGGAGAGAGGGAGAGAGGAACTGGTATAGAGAGAGGGAGAGAGGAACTGGTATAGAGAGAGAGAGAAACTGGTATAGAGAGAGTGAGAGAGAGAGAGAGAGGGAGGAACTGGTATAGAGAGACGGGGGGGGGGAGAGAGAAACTGATATAGAGAGAGGGAGAGAAAGTGACAGGAACTGGTATGGAGAGAGGGAGAGGGAGATAGAGGAACTGATATAGAGAGAGTGAGAGAGAGAGGGAGGAACTGATATAGAGAGAGAGGAACTGGTATAGAGAGAGGGAGAGAGAGGGAGGAACTGGTATAGAGAGAGGGAGAGAGAGAGGAACTGGTATAGAGAGAGGGAGAGAGGGAGAGAGGAACTGGTATAGAGAGAGGGAGAGAGGGAGAGAGGAACTGGTATAGAGAGAGGGAGAGAGGAACTGGTATAGAGAGAGAGAAACTGGTATAGAGAGAGTGAGAGAGAGAGAGAGAGGGAGGAACTGGTATAGAGAGACGGGGGGGGAGAGAGAAACTGATATAGAGAGAGGGAGAGAAAGTGACAGGAACTGGTATAGAGAGAGGGAGAGGGAGATAGAGGAACTGATATAGAGAGAGTGAGAGAGAGAGGGAGGAACTGATATAGAGAGAGGGGGGGGAGAGAGAGAGAGAGGAACTGGAATAGAGTGAGGGGAGGAACTGGTAGAGGGTGAGAGAGAGAGTGGAACTGGTATAGAGAGAGGGAGAGAGAGAGAGGGAGAGAAACTGGTAGAGAGAGAGCGAGAGAGAGAGAGAGGAACTGGTATAGAGAGAGAGGAAGGAACGGGTATGGAGAGAGCGAGAGAGAGAGGGAGGAACTGGTATAGAGAGAGAGAGAGGGGAGAGAGAGGAACTGGTATAGAGAGAGGGAGAGAGGAACTGGTATAGAGAGAGGGAGAGAGAGAGGAACTGGAATATAGAGAGAGGGGGAGAGAGAGGAACTGGTATAGAGAGAGAGGGAGAGAGAGAGAGTGAGAGAGAGAGGAACTGGAATAGAGAGAGGGAGAGAGGAACTGGTATAGAGAGAGAGGGAGAGAGAGAGAGGAGCTGGTAAAAAGAGAGGGAGAGAGAGAGAGAGTGGAGCTGGTATAGGGATAAGAAGAGAGAGGAACTGGTGTAGAGAGAGGGAGAGAGAGAGAGGAACTGGTATAGAGAGAGGGAGAGAGAGAGGGGTGAGAGAGGAACTGGTATACTGAGAGGGAGAGAAAGAGAGCGGAACTGGTATAGAGAGAGGGAAAGAGAGAGGAACTGGTATAGAGAGAGGGAGAGAGAGGGAGGAACTGGTATAGAGAGAGGGAGAGAGAGAGGAACTGGTATAGAGAGAGGGAGAGAGGGAGAGAGGAACTGGTATAGAGAGAGGAAGAGAGGGAGAGAGGAACTGGTTTAGAGAGAGGGAGAGAGGAACTGGTATAGAGAGAGTAGTGAGAGAGAGAGGAACTGGAATAGAGAGAGGGAGAGAGGAACTGGTATAGAGAGAGAGGGAGAGAGAGAGGAGCTGGTATAAAGAGAGGGAGAGAGAGAGAGAGTGGAGCTGGTATAGAGATAAGGAGAGAGAGGGACTGGTGTAGAGAGAGGGAGAGAGAGAGAGGAACTGGTATAGAGAGAGAGAGAGAGGAACTGGTATAGAGAGAGGGAGAGAGGAACTGGTATAGAGAGACGGGGGGGGAGAGAGAAACTGATATAGAGAGAGGGAGAGAAAGTGACAGGAACTGGTATAGAGAGAGGGAGAGGGAGATAGAGGAACTGATATAGAGAGAGTGAGAGAGAGAGGGAGGAACTGATATAGAGAGAGGGGGGGGAGAGAGAGAGAGAGGAACTGGAATAGAGTGAGGGGAGGAACTGGTAGAGGGTGAGAGAGAGAGTGGAACTGGTATAGAGAGAGGGAGAGAGAGAGAGGGAGAGAAACTGGTAGAGAGAGAGCGAGAGAGAGAGAGAGGAACTGGTATAGAGAGAGAGGAAGGAACGGGTATGGAGAGAGCGAGAGAGAGAGGGAGGAACTGGTATAGAGAGAGAGAGAGGGGAGAGAGAGGAACTGGTATAGAGAGAGGGAGAGAGGAACTGGTATAGAGAGAGGGAGAGAGAGAGGAACTGGAATATAGAGAGAGGGGGAGAGAGAGGAACTGGTATAGAGAGAGAGGGAGAGAGAGAGAGTGAGAGAGAGAGGAACTGGAATAGAGAGAGGGAGAGAGGAACTGGTATAGAGAGAGAGGGAGAGAGAGAGAGGAGCTGGTAAAAAGAGAGGGAGAGAGAGAGAGAGTGGAGCTGGTATAGGGATAAGAAGAGAGAGGAACTGGTGTAGAGAGAGGGAGAGAGAGAGAGGAACTGGTATAGAGAGAGGGAGAGAGAGAGGGGTGAGAGAGGAACTGGTATACTGAGAGGGAGAGAAAGAGAGCGGAACTGGTATAGAGAGAGGGAAAGAGAGAGGAACTGGTATAGAGAGAGGGAGAGAGAGGGAGGAACTGGTATAGAGAGAGGGAGAGAGAGAGGAACTGGTATAGAGAGAGGGAGAGAGGGAGAGAGGAACTGGTATAGAGAGAGGAAGAGAGGGAGAGAGGAACTGGTTTAGAGAGAGGGAGAGAGGAACTGGTATAGAGAGAGTAGTGAGAGAGAGAGGAACTGGAATAGAGAGAGGGAGAGAGGAACTGGTATAGAGAGAGAGGGAGAGAGAGAGGAGCTGGTATAAAGAGAGGGAGAGAGAGAGAGAGTGGAGCTGGTATAGAGATAAGGAGAGAGAGGGACTGGTGTAGAGAGAGGGAGAGAGAGAGAGGAACTGGTATAGAGAGAGAGAGAGAGGAACTGGTATAGAGAGAGGGAGAGAGGAACTGGTATAGAGAGAGGGAGAGAGGGAGAGGAACTGGTTCAGAGAGACAAAGAGGGAATACTGGTATAGAGAGAGAGAGAGAGAGAGGGAGGAATGGTATGGAGAGAGAGAGAGGGGAGAGAGAGGAACTGCTATAGAGAGAGGGAGAGAGAGGGGTGAGAGAGGAACTGGTATAGAGAGACGGAGAGAGGGAGGAACTGGTATAGAGAGAGGGAGAGAGAGAGGTGAGAGAGGAACTGGTATAGAGAGACGGAGAGAGGGAGGAACTGGTATAGAGAGAGGGAGAGAGAGGAACTTAGAGAGAGGGAGAGAGAGAGGAACTGGTATAGGGAGAGAGGAAGAGAGAGAGAAACTGGTATACAGAGAGGGAGAGAAAGAGAGCGGAACTGGTATAGAGAGAGGGAAAGAGAGAGGAACTGGTATAGAGAGAGGGAGAGAGAGGGAGGAACTGGTATAGAGAAGGGAGAGAGGGAGAGAGGAACTGGTATAGAGAGAGGGAGAGAGGGAGAGAGGAACTGGTATAGAGAGAGGGAGAGAGGAACTGGTATAGAGAGAGAGAGAAACTGGTATAGAGAGAGTGAGAGAGAGAGAGAGAGAGGGAGGAACTGGTATAGAGAGACGGGGGGGGAGAGAGAAACTGATATAGAGAGAGGGAGAGAAAGTGACAGGAACTGGTATGGAGAGAGGGAGAGGGAGATAGAGGAACTGATATAGAGAGAGTGAGAGAGAGAGGGAGGAACTGATATAGAGAGAGAGGAACTGGTATAGAGAGAGGGAGAGAGAGGGAGGAACTGGGAAAGAGAGAGGGAGAGAGAGAGGAACTGGTATAGAGAGAGGGAGAGAGGGAGAGAGGAACTGGTATAGAGAGAGGGAGAGAGGGAGAGAGGAACTGGTATAGAGAGAGGGAGAGAGAGAGGGGTGAGAGAGGAACTGGTATACTGAGAGGGAGAGAAAGAGAGCGGAACTGGTATAGAGAGAGGGAAAGAGAGAGGAACTGGTATAGAGAGAGGGAGAGAGAGGGAGGAACTGGTATAGAGAGAGGGAGAGAGAGAGGAACTGGTATAGAGAGAGGGAGAGAGGGAGAGAGGAACTGGTATAGAGAGAGGAAGAGAGGGAGAGAGGAACTGGTTTAGAGAGAGGGAGAGAGGAACTGGTATAGAGAGAGTAGTGAGAGAGAGAGGAACTGGAATAGAGAGAGGGAGAGAGGAACTGGTATAGAGAGAGAGGGAGAGAGAGAGGAGCTGGTATAAAGAGAGGGAGAGAGAGAGAGAGTGGAGCTGGTATAGAGATAAGGAGAGAGAGGGACTGGTGTAGAGAGAGGGAGAGAGAGAGAGGAACTGGTATAGAGAGAGAGAGAGAGGAACTGGTATAGAGAGAGGGAGAGAGGAACTGGTATAGAGAGACGGGGGGGGAGAGAGAAACTGATATAGAGAGAGGGAGAGAAAGTGACAGGAACTGGTATAGAGAGAGGGAGAGGGAGATAGAGGAACTGATATAGAGAGAGTGAGAGAGAGAGGGAGGAACTGATATAGAGAGAGGGGGGGGAGAGAGAGAGAGAGGAACTGGAATAGAGTGAGGGGAGGAACTGGTAGAGGGTGAGAGAGAGAGTGGAACTGGTATAGAGAGAGGGAGAGAGAGAGAGGGAGAGAAACTGGTAGAGAGAGAGCGAGAGAGAGAGAGAGGAACTGGTATAGAGAGAGAGGAAGGAACGGGTATGGAGAGAGCGAGAGAGAGAGGGAGGAACTGGTATAGAGAGAGAGAGAGGGGAGAGAGAGGAACTGGTATAGAGAGAGGGAGAGAGGAACTGGTATAGAGAGAGGGAGAGAGAGAGGAACTGGAATATAGAGAGAGGGGGAGAGAGAGGAACTGGTATAGAGAGAGAGGGAGAGAGAGAGAGTGAGAGAGAGAGGAACTGGAATAGAGAGAGGGAGAGAGGAACTGGTATAGAGAGAGAGGGAGAGAGAGAGAGGAGCTGGTAAAAAGAGAGGGAGAGAGAGAGAGAGTGGAGCTGGTATAGGGATAAGAAGAGAGAGGAACTGGTGTAGAGAGAGGGAGAGAGAGAGAGGAACTGGTATAGAGAGAGGGAGAGAGAGAGGGGTGAGAGAGGAACTGGTATACTGAGAGGGAGAGAAAGAGAGCGGAACTGGTATAGAGAGAGGGAAAGAGAGAGGAACTGGTATAGAGAGAGGGAGAGAGAGGGAGGAACTGGTATAGAGAGAGGGAGAGAGAGAGGAACTGGTATAGAGAGAGGGAGAGAGGGAGAGAGGAACTGGTATAGAGAGAGGAAGAGAGGGAGAGAGGAACTGGTTTAGAGAGAGGGAGAGAGGAACTGGTATAGAGAGAGTAGTGAGAGAGAGAGGAACTGGAATAGAGAGAGGGAGAGAGGAACTGGTATAGAGAGAGAGGGAGAGAGAGAGGAGCTGGTATAAAGAGAGGGAGAGAGAGAGAGAGTGGAGCTGGTATAGAGATAAGGAGAGAGAGGGACTGGTGTAGAGAGAGGGAGAGAGAGAGAGGAACTGGTATAGAGAGAGAGAGAGAGGAACTGGTATAGAGAGAGGGAGAGAGGAACTGGTATAGAGAGAGGGAGAGAGGGAGAGGAACTGGTTCAGAGAGACAAAGAGGGAATACTGGTATAGAGAGAGAGAGAGAGAGAGGGAGGAATGGTATGGAGAGAGAGAGAGGGGAGAGAGAGGAACTGCTATAGAGAGAGGGAGAGAGAGGGGTGAGAGAGGAACTGGTATAGAGAGACGGAGAGAGGGAGGAACTGGTATAGAGAGAGGGAGAGAGAGAGGTGAGAGAGGAACTGGTATAGAGAGACGGAGAGAGGGAGGAACTGGTATAGAGAGAGGGAGAGAGAGGAACTTAGAGAGAGGGAGAGAGAGAGGAACTGGTATAGGGAGAGAGGAAGAGAGAGAGAAACTGGTATACAGAGAGGGAGAGAAAGAGAGCGGAACTGGTATAGAGAGAGGGAAAGAGAGAGGAACTGGTATAGAGAGAGGGAGAGAGAGGGAGGAACTGGTATAGAGAAGGGAGAGAGGGAGAGAGGAACTGGTATAGAGAGAGGGAGAGAGGGAGAGAGGAACTGGTATAGAGAGAGGGAGAGAGGAACTGGTATAGAGAGAGAGAGAAACTGGTATAGAGAGAGTGAGAGAGAGAGAGAGAGAGGGAGGAACTGGTATAGAGAGACGGGGGGGGAGAGAGAAACTGATATAGAGAGAGGGAGAGAAAGTGACAGGAACTGGTATGGAGAGAGGGAGAGGGAGATAGAGGAACTGATATAGAGAGAGTGAGAGAGAGAGGGAGGAACTGATATAGAGAGAGAGGAACTGGTATAGAGTGAGGGGAGGAACTGGTAGAGGGGGAGAGAGAGAGTGGAACTGGTATAGAGAGAGGGAGAGAGAGAGAGGGAGAGAAACTGGTAGAGAGAGAGCGAGAGAGAGAGAGGAACTGGTATAGAGAGAGAGGAAGGAACGGGTATGGAGAGAGCGAGAGAGAGAGGGAGGAACTGGTATAGAGAGAGAGAGAGAGAGGGGAGAGAGAGGAACTGGTATAGAGAGAGAGAGAGAGGAACTGGTATAGAGAGAGGGAGAGAGGCAGAGAGAGAGGAACTGGTATAGAGAGAGGGTGAGAGGACCTGGCATAGAGAGAGGGAGAGAGATGGAGAGAGGGAGAGGGAAAGAGAGGAACTGGTATAGGGAGAGGGAGAGAGAGGAACTGGTATAGGGAGCGGGAGAGAGAGGAACTGGTATAGGGAGAGGGAGAGAGAGGAACTGGTATAGGGAGAGGGAGAGAGGAACTGGTATAGAGAGAGAGAGAAACTGGTATAGAGAGAGTGAGAGAGAGAGAGAGAGGGAGGAACTGGTATAGAGAGACGGAGGGGGGGGAGAGAGAAACTGATATAGAGAGAGGGAGAGAAAGTGACAGGAACTGGTATAGAGAGAGGGAGAGGGAGATAGAGGAACTGATATAGAGAGAGTGAGAGAGAGAGGGAGGAACTGATATAGAGAGGGGGGGAGAGAGAGAGAGAGGAACTGGTATAGAGTGAGGGGAGGAACTGGTAGAGGGTGAGAGAGAGAGTGGAACTGGTATAGAGAGAGGGAGAGAGAGAGAGGGAGAGAAACTGGTAGAGAGAGAGCGAGAGAGAGAGAGGAACTGGTATAGAGAGAGAGGAAGGAACGGGTATGGAGAGAGCGAGAGAGAGAGGGAGGAACTGGTATAGAGAGAGAGAGAGAGAGGGGAGAGAGAGGAACTGGTATAGAGAGAGAGAGAGAGGAACTGGTATAGAGAGAGGGAGAGAGGGAGAGAGAGAGGAACTGGTATAGAGAGAGGGTGAGAGGACCTGGCATAGAGAGAGGGAGAGAGATGGAGAGAGGGAGAGGGAAAGAGAGGAACTGGTATAGGGAGAGGGAGAGAGAGGAACTGGTATAGGGAGCGGGAGAGAGAGGAACTGGTATAGGGAGAGGGAGAGAGAGGAACTGGTATAGGGAGAGGGAGAGAGGAACTGGTATAGAGAGAGAGAGAAACTGGTATAGAGAGAGTGAGAGAGAGAGAGAGAGGGAGGAACTGGTATCGAGAGACGGAGGGGGGGGAGAGAGAAACTGATATAGAGAGAGAGAGAGAAAGTGACAGGAACTGGTATAGAGAGAGGGAGAGGGAGATAGAGGAACTGATATAGAGAGAGTGAGAGAGAGAGGGAGGAACTGATATAGAGAGGGGGGGGGAGAGAGAGAGAGAGGAACTGGTATAGAGTGAGGGGAGGAACTGGTAGAGGGGGAGAGAGAGAGTGGAACTGGTATAGAGAGAGGGAGAGAGAGGGAGAGAAACTGGTAGAGAGAGAGCGAGAGAGAGAGAGGAACTGGTATAGAGAGAGAGGAAGGAACGGGTATGGAGAGAGCGAGAGAGAGAGGGAGGAACTGGTATAGAGAGAGAGAGAGAGAGGGGAGAGAGAGGAACTGGTATAGAGAGAGAGAGAGAGGAACTGGTATAGAGAGAGGGAGAGAGGGAGAGAGAGAGGAACTGGTATAGAGAGAGGGTGAGAGGACCTGGCATAGAGAGAGGGAGAGAGATGGAGAGAGGTAGCGGGAGAGAGAGGAACTGGTATAGGGAGCGGGAGAGAGAGGAACTGGTATAGGGAGAGGGAGAGGGGGAGAGAGAGGGAGAGGGAGGGAGAGAGAGGAACTGGTATAGGGAGAGGGGGAGAGAGGAACTCGTATAGAGAGAGAGAGAGGGGGAGAGAGAGGGAGAGGGAGGGAGAGAGAGAGGGAGAGAGAGGAACTGGTATAGGGAGCGGGAGAGAGAGGAACTGGTATAGGGAGCGGGAGAGAGAGGAACTGGTATAGGGAGAGGGAGAGAGGAACTGGTATAGAGAGAGGGAGAGAGAGAGGAATTGGAATAGGGAGAGGGGGAGAGAGGAACTGGTATACGGAGAGGGGGAGAGAGGAACTGGTATAGAGAGAGAGAGAAACTGGTATAGAGAGAGTGAGAGAGAGAGAGAGAGGGAGGAACTGGTATAGAGAGACGGGGGGGGGAGAGAGAAACTGATATAGAGAGAGGGAGAGAAAGTGACAGGAACTGGTGTAGAGAGAGGGAGAGGGAGATAGAGGAACTGATATAGAGAGAGTGAGAGAGAGAGGGAGGAACTGATATAGAGAGAGGGGGGGGAGAGAGAGAGAGAGGAACTGGTATAGAGAGAGAGAGAGAGGAACTGGTATAGAGAGAGGGAGAGAGGGAGAGAGAGAGGAACTGGTATAGAGAGAGGGTGAGAGGACCTGGCATAGAGAGAGGGAGAGAGATGGAGAGAGGTAGCGGGAGAGAGAGGAACTGGTATAGGGAGCGGGAGAGAGAGGAACTGGTATAGGGAGAGGGAGAGGGGGAGAGAGAGGGAGAGGGAGGGAGAGAGAGGAACTGGTATAGGGAGAGGGGGAGAGAGGAACTCGTATAGAGAGAGAGAGAGGGGGAGAGAGAGGGAGAGGGAGGGAGAGAGAGAGGGAGAGAGAGGAACTGGTATAGGGAGCGGGAGAGAGAGGAACTGGTATAGGGAGCGGGAGAGAGAGGAACTGGTATAGGGAGAGGGAGAGAGGAACTGGTATAGAGAGAGGGAGAGAGAGAGGAATTGGAATAGGGAGAGGGGGAGAGAGGAACTGGTATACGGAGAGGGGGAGAGAGGAACTGGTATAGAGAGAGAGAGAAACTGGTATAGAGAGAGTGAGAGAGAGAGAGAGAGGGAGGAACTGGTATAGAGAGACGGGGGGGGGAGAGAGAAACTGATATAGAGAGAGGGAGAGAAAGTGACAGGAACTGGTGTAGAGAGAGGGAGAGGGAGATAGAGGAACTGATATAGAGAGAGTGAGAGAGAGAGGGAGGAACTGATATAGAGAGAGGGGGGGGAGAGAGAGAGAGAGGAACTGGTATAGAGTGAGGGGAGGAACTGGTAGAGGGGGAGAGAGAGAGTGGAACTGGTATAGAGAGAGGGAGAGAGAGAGAGGGAGAGAAACTGGTAGAGAGAGAGCGAGAGAGAGAGAGAGAGAGGAACTGGTATAGAGAGAGAGGAAGGAACGGGTATGGAGAGAGCGAGAGAGAGAGGGAGGAACTGGTATAGAGAGAGAGAGAGAGAGGGGAGAGAGAGGAACTGGTATAGAGAGAGAGAGAGAGAGGAACTGGTATAGAGAGAGGGAGAGAGGGAGAGAGAGAGGAACTGGTATAGAGAGAGGGTGAGAGGACCTGGCATAGAGAGAGGGAGAGAGATGGAGAGAGGGAGAGGGAGAGAGAGGAACTGGTATAGGGAGAGGGAGAGAGAGGAACTGGTATAGAGAGAGAGAGAGGGGGAGAGAGAGGGAGAGGGAGGGAGAGAGAGAGGGAGAGAGAGGAACTGGTATAGGGAGAGGGGGAGAGAGGAACTGGTATAGGGAGAGGGAGAGAGAGGAAGTGGTATAGAGAGAGGGAGAGAGAGAAACTGGTATAGAGAGAGGGAGAGAGAGAGGAACTGGTATAGAGAGAGGGAGAGAGAGAGGAATTGGTATAGGGAGAGGGGGAGAGAGGAACTGGTATAGGGAGAGGGGGAGAGAGGAACTGGTATAGAGAGAGGGAGAGAAAGAGGAACTGGTATAGGGAGAGGGAGAGAGAGGAACTGGTATAGAGAGAGGGAGAGAGCGAGGGAGGAACTGGTATAGAGAGAGGGAGAGGGAGAGAGAGGAACTGGTATAGAGAGAGGGAGAGGGAGAGAGGGAGAGGAACTGGTACAGAGAGAGAAGGGGAGAGAGAGAGAGGCACTGGTATAGGGAGAGGGAGAGAGCGAGAGAGAGAGGAACTGGTTCAGAGAGAGAGGAACTGGTATAGAGAGTGGGGAAAGAGAGAGAGAGCGAGGGAAGAACTGGTATAGGAGGGGAAAGAGAGAGGAACTGGCATAGAGAGAGGGAGAGAGAGAGAGGAACTGGTATAGAGAGAGGGAGAGAGAGAGGGAGGAACTGGCACAGAGAGAGGGAGAGAGAGCGAGAGAGAGAGAGGAACTGGTATAGAGAGAGGGAGAGAGAGGGAGAGAGGGAGAGAGAGAGAGAGAGAGCGAGAGAGAGAGAGGAACTGGTGTTCAGAGAGGGAGAGAGAGAGAGGAACTGGTATAGGGAGAGGGAGAGAGAGGGAGGAACTGGTATAGAGAGAGGGAGAGAGAGATAGAGGAACTGTTTTAGAGTGAGGGAGAGAGAGAGAGAGGAACTGGGATAGAGAGAGAGAGATAGAGGAACTGGGATAGAGAGAGGGAGAGAGAGAGAGAGGAACTGGTATAAAGAGAGGGAGAGAGACAGGAGCTGGTATAGAGAGTGGGAGAGAGAGAGAGACAGGAGCTGGTATAGAGGGAGGGAGAGAGAGAGGAACTGGTGTAGAGAGGGAGAGAGAGAGGAAATGGTATAGGGAGAGGAAGAGAGAGGAACTGGTATAGAGAGAGGGAGAGGGAGAGAGGAACTGGTATTGCGAGAGGGAGAGGAACTGGTACAGAGAGAGTGAGAGAGAGAGAGCGGAACTGGTATAGAGAGAGGGCGTGAGAGAGAGGGAGAGGAACTGGTGTACAGAGAGGGAGAGGGAGAGAGGAACTGGTTTAAAGGGAGCGAGAGGAACTGGTATACAGAGAGGGTGAGAGAGAGGGAGAGGGAGAGAAGAACTGGTATAGAGAGAGGAACTGGGATAGAGAGAGGGCGAGAGAGAGGGAGAGGAACTTGTTCAGAGAGAGGGAGAGGGAGAGAGGGAGAGAGGAACTGGTATGGAGGGAGAGAGGTAGAGAGAGAGAGGAACTGGTATACAGAGAGAGAGAGAGAGAGAGAGGGAGGAGCTGGTATAGAGGGAGGGAGAGGGAGAGAGGAACTGGGATAGAGAGAGGGAGAAGGAGAGAGAGAGGAACTGGTATATGGGGGAGAGAGGGAGGAACTGGTATAGAGGGAGAGAGAGGAGCTGGTATAGAGAGAGGGGGAGAGAGAGTGGAACTGGTGTAGAGAGAGGGAGAGAGAGAGAGAGGAGCTGGTATAGAGAGAGGGAGAGGGAGAGAGGAACTGGTGTAGAGAGAGGGAGAGAGAGAGAGAGAGGAGCTGGTATAGAGAGAGGGAGAGGGAGAGAGGAACTGGTGTAGAGAGAGGGAGAGGGAGAGAGAGGCACTGGTATAGGGAGAGGGAGGGAGAGAGAGAGAGAGAGGAACTGGTATACAGAGAGGGAGAGAGGGAGAGAGGAGCTACTATAGAGAGAGGGAGAGAGAGAGAGGAACTGGTATAGAGAGAGAGAGAGAGAGGAGCTGGTATAGAGAGAGAGGGAGAGAAAGAGGAACTGGTATAGGGAGAGGGAGAGAGGAACTGGTATAGAGAGAGGGAGAGAAAGAGGAACTGGTATAGGGAGAGGGAGAGAGAGGAACTGGTATAGAGAGAGGGAGAGAGCGAGGGAGGAACTGGTATAGAGAGAGGGAGAGGGAGAGAGAGGAACTGGTATAGAGAGAGGGAGAGGGAGAGAGGGAGAGGAACTGGTACAGAGAGAGAAGGGGAGAGAGAGAGAGGCACTGGTATAGGGAGAGGGAGAGAGCGAGAGAGAGAGGAACTGGTTCAGAGAGAGAGGAACTGGTATAGAGAGTGGGGAAAGAGAGAGAGAGCGAGGGAAGAACTGGTATAGGAGGGGAAAGAGAGAGGAACTGGCATAGAGAGAGGGAGAGAGAGAGAGGAACTGGTATTGAGAGAGGGAGAGAGAGAGAGAAAGAGGAACAGGTATAGAGAGAGGGGGAGAGAGAGAGGAACTGGTATAGAGAGAGGGAGAGAGAGGAACTGATATAGAGAGAGGGAGAGAGAGAGAGGAACTGGTATAGAGTGAGGGAGAGAGAGGAACTGATATAGAGAGAGGGAGAGAGAGAGAGGAACTGGTATAGAGAGAGGGAGAGAGAGAGAGAAAGATGAACAGGTATAGAGAGAGGGGGAGAGAGAGAGGAACTGATATAGAGAGAGGGGGAGAGAGAGAGAGGAGCTGATATTGAGAGAGGGAGAGAGAGGAACTGGTAAAGAGAGAGGGAGAGAGCGAGGGAAGAACTGGTACAGAGAGAGAGGGAGAGAGAGAGAGGCACTGGTATAGAGAGAGAGAGAGAGAGAGAGAGAGACAGAGAGGAACTGGTATAGAGAGAGGGAGAGAAAGAGGAACTGGTATAGGGAGAGGGAGAGAGAGGAACTGGTATAGGGAGAGGGAGAGGGAGAGAGCGAGGGAGGAATTGGTATAGGAGGGGGGAGAGAGAGAGGAACTGGTATGGAGAGAGGGAGCGAGAGAGTGGGAGAGGAACTGGTAGAGAGAGGGAGAGAGAGAGAGAGGAACTGGTATAGAGAGAGGGAGAGAGAGAGAGAGAGGAACTGGTATAGAGAGAGAGAGAGAGGAACTGGTATAGAGAGAGGGAGAGGAACTGGTATACAGAGAGGGAGAGGGAGAGAGGAACTGGTATAGAGGGAGAGAGATAGCGAGAGAGAGGAACTGGTATAAAGAGAGGGAGAGAGAGAGGGAGAGGAACTTGTTCAGAAAGAGGGAGAGGGAGAGGGAGAGAAAGAGTTACTGGTATAGAGAGAGGGAGAGAGAGAGGAACTGGTATAGAGGGAGAGAGAGAGAGAGGAACTGGTATACAGAGAGGGCGAGAGAGAGAGAGAGGGAGAGAGGAACTGGTATACAGAGAGGGAGAGAGAGAGGGGGAGGGAGAGAGGAACTGGGATAGAGAGAGGGAGAGGGAGAGAGTGAGGGAGGAACTGGAAAAGAGAGAGGGAGAGAGAGGGAGAGAGGAACTGGTACAGAGAGAGGGAGAGAGAGGGAGAGAGGAACTGGTACAGAGAGAGGGAGAGAGAGAGAGGAACTGGTATAGAGAGAGGGAGAGGGAGAGAGTGAGGGAGGAACTGGAAAAGAGAGAGGGAGAGAGAGGGAGAGAGGAACTGGTACAGAGAGAGGGAGAGAGCGGGTGAGAGGAACTGGTACAGAGAGAGGGAGAGAGAGAGGAACTGGTGTAGAGAGAGGGAGAGGGAGAGAAAGAGGAACTGGTATAGGGAGAGGGAGAGAGAGGAACTGGTACAGAGAGAGGGAGAGAGAGAGAGAGGAACTGGTATAGAGAGAGGGAGAGAGAGAGAGGAACTGGTATAGAGAGAGAGAGGAACTGGTATAGAGAGAGGGAGAGAGAGAGGGAGAGGAACTGGTATAGAGAGAGGGAGAGAGAGAGGGAGAGGAATTGGTATACAGAGAGGGAGAGAGAGAGGGAGAGGAACTTGTTCAGAAAGAGGGAGAGGGAGAGAAAGAGTTACTGGTATAGAGAGAGGGAGAGAGAGAGGAACTGGTATAGAGGGAGAGAGGTAGAGTGAGAGAAGAACTGGTATACAGAGAGGGCGAGAGAGAGAGAGAGAGATGAACTGGTATACAGAGAGGGAGAGGGAGAGAGGAACTGGGATAGAGAGAGGGGGAGAGAGAGAGAGGAACTGGTATAGAAAGAGGGGGAGAGAGAGAGAGGAACTGGTATAGAGAGAGGGAGAGGGAGAGAGCGAAGGAGGAACTGGAAAAGAGAGAGGGAGAGAGAGAGGCACTGGTATAGAGAGAGGGAGAGAGAGAGAGAGAGGAACTGGTATAGAGAGAGGGAGAGAGAGAGAGAGAGAGAGGAACTGGTATAGAGAGAGGGAGAGAAAGAGGAAGAGGTACTGGTATAGGGAGAGAGAGAGAGAGGAACTGGTATAGGGAGAGGGAGAGGGAGAGAGCGAGGGAGGAATTGGTATAGGAGGGGGAGAGAGAGAGGAACTGGCATAGAGAGAGGGAGAGAGAGAGGGAGAGGAACTGGTATGGAGAGAGGGAGAGAGAGAGGGAGAGGAACTGGTACAGAAAGAGAGGGAGAGAGGAACTGGTATAGAGGGAGAGAGAGAGAGGAACT
This sequence comes from Chiloscyllium plagiosum, assembly GCF_037043375.1. NCBI lineage: Eukaryota > Metazoa > Chordata > Chondrichthyes > Orectolobiformes > Hemiscylliidae > Chiloscyllium > Chiloscyllium plagiosum. The sequence continues at coordinate 10,225 of NW_028270264.1, read as the reverse complement.
GGTATAGAGAGAGGGAGAGAGAGAGGGAGAGGAACTGGTATGGAGAGAGGGACAGAGAGAGGGAGAGGAACTGGTACAGAAAGAGAGGGAGAGAGGAACTGGTATAGAGGGAGAGAGAGAGAGAGGAACTGGTATAGAGAGAGGGAGTGAGAGAGAGAGAGGGAGAGAGGAACTGGTACAGAGAGAGGGAGAGAGAGAGAGGGGAGAACTCGATGCCTCCTGAGCAAGCTGGGCTGTGAGCTGCCTCGGGACACATTGTTCCTCGCACATTCAACATTTCAGGAAAGGTAAGCAAGGAACTTGGTGTAATTTGCAAAAGGTTTAAGGGTGAGGTGGGTGTGGAATGGGCTGCTTGTAAATGTGGTGGAGGCAGGTTTGGGTCAGGAGACAGTGTAGAGGGAGCTTTACTCTGTATCTAACCCTGTGCTGTCCCTGTCCTGGGAGTGTTTGATGGGAGACAGTGTAGAGGGAGCTTTACTCTGTATCTAACCCCGTGCTGTCCCTGTCCTGGGAGTGTTTGATGCGGGACAGTGTCGAGGGATCTTTACTCTGTATCTAACCCCGTGCTGTCCCTGTCCTGGGAGTGTTTGATGGGGGACAGTGTAGAGGGAGCTTTACTCTGTATCTAACCCCGTGCTGTCCCTGGGAGTGTTTGATGGGGGACAGTGTAGAGGGAGCTTTACACTGTATCTAACCCTGTGCTGTCCCTGTCCTGGGAGTGTTTGATGAAGGACAGTGTAGAAAGAGCTTTACACTGTATCTAACCCCGTGCTGTCCCTGTCCTGGGAGTGTTTGATGGGGGACAGTGTAGAGGGAGCTTTACTCTGTATCTAACCCCGTGCTGTCCCTGTCCTGGGAGTGTTTGATGGGGGACAGTGTAGAGGGAGCTTTACTCTGTATCTAACCCCGTGCTGTCCCTGGGAGTGTTTGATGGGGGACAGTGTAGAGAGAGCTTTACACTGTATCTAACCCTGTGCTGTCCCTGTCCTGGGAGTGTTTGATGGAGGACAGTGTAGAGAGAGCTTTACATTGTATCTAACCCCGTGCTGTCCCTGTCCTGGGAGTGTTTGATGGGGGACAGTGTAGAGGGAGCTTTACTCTGTATCTAACCCCGTGCTGTCCCTGTCCTGGGAGTGTTTGATGGGGGACAGTGTAGAGGAAGCTCTACTCTGTATCTAACCCTGTGCTGTCCCTGTCCTGGGAGTGTTTGATGGGGGATAATTTAGAGGGAGCTTTACTCTGTATCTAACCCCGTGCTGTCCCTGTCCCTGGGAGTGTTTGATGGGGACAGTGTAGAGGGAGCTTTACTCTGTATCTAACCCCGTGCTGTCCCTGTCCTGGGAGTGTTTGATGGGGGACAGTGTAGAGGGAGCTTTACTCTGTATCTAACCCCGTGCTGTTCCTGTCCTGGGAGTGTTTGATGGGGGACAGTGTAGAGGGAGCTTTACTCTGTATCTAACCCCATGCTGTCCCTGTCCTGGGAGTGTTTGATGGGGGACAGTGTAGAGGGAGCTTTACTCTGTATCTAACCCCGTGCTGTCCCTGGGAGTGTTTCATGGGGGACAGTGTAGAGGGAGCTTTACACTGTATCTAACCCTGTGCTGTCCCTGTCCTGGGAGTGTTTGATGGGGGACAGTGTAGAGGGAGCTTTACTCTGTATCTAACCCCGTGCTGTCCCTGTCCTGGGAGTGTTTGATGGGGGACAGTGTAGAGGGAGCTTTACTCTGTATCTAACCCCGTGCTGTCCCTGGGAGTGTTTGATGGGGGACAGTGTAGAGGGAGCTTTACACTGTATCTAACCCTGTGCTGTCCCTGTCCTGGGAGTGTTTGATGGAGGACAGTGTAGAGAGAGCTTTACATTGTATCTAACCCCGTGTTGTCCCTGTCCTGGGAGTGTTTGATGGGGGACAGTGTAGAGGAAGCTCTACTCTGTATCTAACCCTGTGCTGTCCCTGTCCTGGGAGTGTTTGATGGGGGATAATTTAGAGGGAGCTTTACTCTGTATCTAACCCCGTGCTGTCCCTGTCCCTGTCCTGGGAGTGTTTGATCGGGGACAGTGTAGAGGGAGCTTTACTCTGTATCTAACCTTGTGCTGCCCCTGTTCTGGGAGGGTTTGATGGGGGACAGTGTAGAGAGAGCTTTACTCTGTATCTAGCCCCGTGCTGTCCCTGACCTGGGAGTGGTTGATGGGGACAGTGTAGAGGGACCTTTACTCTGTATCTAACCCTGTGCTGTCCCTGTCCTGGGAGTGGTTGATGGGGGACAGTGTAGAGAGAGCTTTACTCTGTATCTAACCCCGTGCTGTCTCTGTCCCTGGGAGTGTTTGATGGGGGGTCAGTGTAGAGGGAGCTTTACTCTGTATCCAACCCCGTGTGAACTGTATGAAGACCAAGGGCCAGCAGGTGGCCATTCAGCTTATCGAGCTTGGTCCATCATTCCATGGGATTGTGGCTGATCTGATCCCCACTTTCCTGCCTTTTCCCCTCGATTCCCCTTCCTGATTAAAAATCCCTCCCGGCCTCGACAGGCCTCTGTGGGAAAGAATCCCCCAGACTCCCTCCCCTCGGAGAGAGGAGGAATCCCTCCCCGTCTCTGTCTCCCATGGGCTGACCCCTTACTCTGAGATGATTCCCCCCCTCTGGGGAAATGACCTCTCCCCATCTCCCCCCTGTCCAGTCCCCCCCCCCCCCCCCAACTCCTCTCACACGTTTCAATAAGGACGCCTGCCATTGGTCTGAGCTCCAGTGAGTTCGGGGCCCGAACTCCTCCCCTGCCTCAGGCAATCCCTCCACTCTCCCGGGATCGGCCGAGTCAACCTTTCCTGGGCCTGCCCTCAGATACGGGAGCCCCCCAAAACTGGTCATGGGGTTCCAGCCCACGCTCTGACTCACGCTTTCTCCCAAGACATCTCCACTCCTGTACCCGATTTTCCCTGAAATAAAGGCCCGCATTCCGTTTGCCTTCCCTGTCACCCTCCGCACATCCCCGTGCGCACCGCCATGTGTGCCTCGCTCTTTCATGTCCGCAAGAGAAAGGGGACCACCCCCCCTCTCCACCCCCCCCCCTCCACCCTCTCCACCCCCCCCTCTCCACCCTCTCCACCCCCCCTCTCCACCCCCCCTCCACCCTCTCCACCCCCCCCTCTCCACCCTCTCCACCCCCCCTCTCCACCCCCCCCTCTCCACCCTCTCCACCCCCCCTCTCCACCCCCCCCTCTCCACCCTCTCCACCCCCCCTCTCCACAACCCCCTCTCCACCCTCTCCACCCCCCCTCTCCACAACCCCCTCTCCACCCTCTCCACCCCCCCTCTCCACCCCCCCCCTCTCCACCCTCTCCACCCCCCCTCTCCACCCCCCCCTCTCCACCCCCTCCACCCCCCCTCTCCATCCCCCCCTCTCCACCCTCTCCACCCCCCCTCTCCACCCCCCCCTCTCCACCCTCTCCACCCCCCCTCTCCACAACCCCCTCTCCACCCTCTCCACCCCCCCTCCACCCTCTCCACCCCCCCTCTCCACCCCCCCCTCTCCACCCTCTCCACCCCCCCTCTCCATCCCCCCCTCTCCACCCTCTCCACCCCCCCCTCTCCACAATCCCCTCTCCACCCTCTCCACCCCCCCCTCTCCACCACCCCCTCTCCACCCCCCCCCTCCAACCCCCCCTCTCCAACCCCCCCCTTCACCCTCTCCATCCCCCCCTCTCCACCCTCTCCACCCCCCCTCTCCACAACCCCCTCTCCACCCTCTCCACAATCCCCTCTCCACCCTCTCCACCCCCCCCTCTCCACCACCCCCTCTCCACCCCCCCCTCCAACCCCCCCTCTCCAACCCCCCCCTTCACCCTCTCCATCCCCCCCCTCTCCACCCTCTCCACCCCCCCTCTCCACAACCCCCTCTCCACCCTCTCCATCCCCCCCTCTCCACCCTCTCCACCCCCCCCTCTCCACAATCCCCTCTCCACCCTCTCCACCCCCCCCTCTCCACCACCCCCTCTCCACCCCCCCCTCCAACCCCCCCTCTCCAACCCCCCCCTTCACCCTCTCCATCCCCCCCTCTCCACCCTCTCCACCCCCCCTCTCCACAACCCCCTCTCCACCCTCTCCACCCCCCCTCTCCAACCCCCCCTCTCCAACCCCCCCCTTCACCCTCTCCACCCCCCCCCTCCACCCTCTCCACCCCCCCTCTCCACCCCCCCCTCCAACCCCCCCTCTCCAACCCCCCCTTCACCCTCTCCACCCCCCCTCTCCACCCCCCCCTCTCCAACCTCCCCCTCCCCCCCCCTCCAACCCCCCTCCACCTCCACCTCCACCTCCACCCCCACCCCCAACCCCCCTCCCCCTCCACCCCCCCTCCACCTCCACCCTCCCCTCCACCCCCATCCCCCTCCACCCCCCCTCCCCCTCCCCCCTCCCCCTCTCCCCCCTCCCCCTCCCCCCCTCCCCCTCCCCTCCACCCACCCTCCCCTCTACCCCCCCTCCACCTCCACCCCCCCTCCCCCTCCCCTCCACCCACCCTCCCCTCCACCCCCCCTCCCCCTCCCCCCCCTCCCCCTCCCCTCCACCCACCCTCCCCTCCACCCCCCCTCCCCCTCCCCTCCACCCACCCTCCCCTCCACCCCCCCTCCACCTCCACCCTCCCCTCCACCCCCCCTCCCCCTCCACCCGCCCTCCCCCTCCCCCCTCCCCCTCCCCCCCTCCCCCTCCCCTCCACCCCCCTCCACCTCCACCCCCCCTCCACCTCCATCTCCACCTCCCCCTCCACCCCCCCTCCACCCACCCTCCCCTCCACCCCCCCTCCACCTCCACCCTCCCCTCCACCCCCCCTCCCCCTCCACCCCCCCTCCCCCTCCCCCCTCCCCCTCCCCCCCTCCCCCCTCCCCCTCCCCCCCTCCCCCTCCCCTCCACCCCCCCTCCACCTCCACCCCCCCTCCACCTCCATCTCCACCTCCCCCTCCACCCCACCTCCCCCTCCACCCCCCCCTCCACCCCCCCTCCACCTCCACCCCCCCTCCACCTCCACCCTCCCCTCCACCCCCCCTCCCCCTCCACCCCCCCTCCCCCTCCCCCCCCCTCCCCCTCCCCTCCACCCACCCTCCCCCTCCACCCCCCCTCCCCCTCCACCCCCCCCTCCACCCCCCTCCACCTCCACCCCCCCTCCCCCTCCTCCTCCTCCTCCCCCTCCCCCCTCTCCCTCCCCCCTCCCCCTCCCCCTCCCCCCTCCCCCTCCCCTCCACCCCCCCCCTCCACCCCCGCCTCCAACCCCACCCCCTCCACCTCCACCCCCCCTCCAACCCCACCCCCCTCCACCTCCACCCCCCCTCCACCTCCACCCCCCCTCCCCCTCCCCCTCCACCACCCCTCCCCCTCCCCCTCCCCCTTCCCCCTCCCCCCTCCCCCTCCACCCCCCCTCCACCTCCACCTCCACCCCCCCTCCACCTCCAACTCCACCCCCCCTCCACCTCCAACTCCACCCCCCCCTCCACCTCCACCCCCCCTCCCCCATCCCCTCCACCCCCCCCTCCACCCCCCGCTCCACCTCCACCCCCCCCTCCACCCCCCCTCCCCCTCCACTCCCCCTCCCCCTCCACCCCCACCTCCCCCTCCAGCCCCCTCCCCCTCCACCCCCCCTCCCCCTCCACTCCCCCTCCCCCTCCACCCCCACCTCCACCTCCACCCCCCTCCCCCTCCCCCCTCACCCCCCCTCCCCCTCCCCCCTCCCCTCCACCACCCCTCCACCTCCACCCCCCCTCCACCCCCCCTCCACCTCCACCCCCCCCTCCACCTCCACCTCCACCCCCCCTCCCACCTCCACCCCCCCTCCCCCCTCCCCCCCCTCCACCCCCCTCCACCTCCACCCCCCCTCCACCCCCCCTCCACCTCCACCCCCCTCCCCCTCCCCCCCCCTCCACCTCCCCCTCCACCTCCACCCCCCCTCCACCCCCCCTCCACCTCCACCCCCCCCTCCACCTCCACCTCCACCTCCACCCCCCCTCCACCTCCACCCCCCCCCTCCCCCTCCTCCCCCCTCCCATCCACCCCCCCTCCCCCTCCCCCCTCCCCTCCACCCACCCTCCCCCTCCACCCCCCCTCCACCTCCACCTCCACCCCCCCCTCCACCCCCACCCCCCCTCCACCTCCACCCCCCCTCCACCTCCACCCCCCCTCCACCCCCCTCCACCTCCACCCCCCCTCCACCCCCCCTCCACCTCCACCCCCCCTCCACCCCCCCTCCACCTCCACCCCCCCTCCACCTCCCCCTCCACCCCCCTCCACCTCCACCCCCCCTCCACCTCCCCCTCCACCCCCCTCCCCCTCCCCCTTCCCCCTCCACCCCCCCCTCCACCCCCCCTCCCCCTCCACCCCCCCTCCCCCCTCCACCTCCACCCCCCCTCCCCCTCCCCCCTCCCCTCCCCCCTCCCCTCCACCCCCCCTCCACCTCCACCCCCCCTCCACCTCCCCCTCCACCCCCCCTCCCCCTCCCCCCTCCCCTCCACCACCCCTCCACCTCCACCCCCCCTCCCCCTCCCCCCTCCCCCTCCCCCCCTCCCCCTCCCCTCCACCCACCCTCCCCTCCACCCCCCTCCACCTCCACCCCCCCTCCACCTCCACCCTCCCCTCCAGCCCCCCTCCCCCTCCACCCCCCCTCCACCTCCTCCTCCCCCTCCCCCCCCCTCCCCCTCCCCCCTCCCCCTCCCCCTCCCCCCTCCCCCTCCCCTCCACCCCCCCTCCCCCTCCACCCCCCCTCCACCTCCACCCCCCCTCCCCCTCCTCCTCCTCCTCCCCCTCCCCCCTCTCCCTCCCCCCTCCCCCTCCCCCTCCCCCCTCCCCTCCACCCCCCTCCCCCTCCACCCCACCTCCCCTCCACCCCACCTCCCCTCCACCCCCCCTCCCCCTCCACCCCCCCTCCAACCCCACCCCCCTCCACCTCCACCCCCCCCTCCACCTCCACCTCCACCTCCACCCCCCCTCCACCTCCACCCCCCCTCCCCCTCCTCCTCCCCCTCCCCCCCTCCCCCTCCCCTCTCCCCCTCCACTCCACCTCCCCTCCACCCCCCCTCCAACCCCACCCCCCTCCACCTCCACCCCCCCTCCAACCCCACCCCCCTCCACCTCCACCCCCCCTCCACCTCCACCTCCACCCCCCCTCCCCCTCCCCCTCCACCACCCCTCCCCCTCCCCCTCCCCCTTCCCCCTCCCCCTTCCCCCTCCCCCTCCACCCCCCCTCCACCTCCAACTCCACCCCCCCCTCCACCTCCACCCCCCCTCCCCCATCCCCTCAACCCCCCCTCCACCCCCCGCTCCACCTCCACCCCCCCCCTCCACCCCCCCTCCCCCTCCACCCCCCCTCCCCCTCCACTCCCCCTCCACCCCCCCTCCCCCTCCACTCCCCCTCCCCCTCCACCACCACCTCCCCCTCCACCCCCCCCTCCACCTCCACCTCCACCCCCCCCTCCACCCCCCCTCCCCCTCCACCTCCACCCCCCCTCCCCCTCCCCCCTCCCCTCCACCCCCCCTCCACCCCCCCTCCCCCTCCACCCCCCCTCCACCTCCACCCCCCTCCACCCCCCCTCCACCTCCACCTCCCCCTCCCCCTCCACCCCCCCTCCACCCCCCCCTCCCCCTCCACCCCCCCTCCACCCCCCCTCCCCCTCCCCCTCCCCCACCCCCTCCACCTCCACCTCCCCCTCCCCCTCCACCCCCCCTCCACCCCCCCTCCACCTCCCCCTCCCCCTCCACCCCCCCTCCACCTCCCCCTCCCCCTCCACCCCCCCTCCACCCCCCCTCCACCTCCCCCTCCCCCTCCACCCCCCCTCCACCTCCCCCTCCACCTCCACCCCCCCCTCCACCCCCCCCTCCACCTCCCCATCCACCTCCACCCCCCCTCCCCCTCCACCCCCCCCTCCACCCCCCCTCCACCCCCCCTCCACCTCCACCCCCCCCTCCCCCTCCACCCCCCCCTCCCCCTCCCCCTCCACCCCCCCCTCCACCTCCCCCTCCACCTCCACCCCCCCTCCACCTCCCCCTCCCCCTCCACCTCCACCCCCCCTCCACCTCCCCTCCACCTCCACCTCCACCTCCACCCCCCCTCCACGTTGTATTCCGTCTGTCCCATTCATTTTTCCTTCATCTGTGTAGACTCCTCATCTTCCCCCCTTTATTTTAGAAATTACTTTTATTGAAAAGCTTTTTTCAAAATCTTTTACAAAAACATTGATAGGTGAAGAAAAAGAAACACCATCAGAACAGACATAAACACTTTTTTTTAAAAAAAGATTAGATTCCCTACAGTGTTGAAACAGGGCCTTCGGCCCAACTAGTCCACGCACCGACCCTCCGAGAGCAACCCACCCAGACCCATTTCCCTCTGACTAATGCACCTAACACTATGGGTAATTTAGCATGGCCAATCCACCCTAACCTGCACATCCCTGTACACTATGGGTAATTTAGCATGGCTAATCCACCCTAACCTGCACATCCCTGAACACTATGGGTAATTTAGCATGGCTAATCCACCCTAACCTGCACATCCCTGAACACTATGGGTAATTTAGCATGGCCAAACCACCATAACCTGCACATCCCTGAACACTATGGGTAATTTAGCATGGCCAATCCACCCTAACCCACACATCCCTGAGCACTATGGGTAATTTAGCATGGCTAATCCACCCTAACCTGCACATCCCTGAGCACTATGGGGTAATTTAGCATGGCTAATCCACCCTAACCTGCACATCCCTGAACACTATGGGTAATTTAGCATGGCCAATCCACCCTAACCTACACATCCCTGAACACTATGGGTAATTTAGCATGGCCAATCCACCCTAACCTACACATCCCTGAACACTATGGGAAATTTAGCATGGCCAATCCACCCTAACCTACACATCCCTGAGCACTATGGGTAATTTAGCATGGCTAATCCACCCTAACCTGCACATCCCTGAACACTATGGGTAATTTAGCATGGCTAATCCACCCTAACCTGCACATCCCTGAACACTATGGGTAATTTAGCATGGCTAATCCAACCTAACCTGCACATCCCTGAACACTATGGGTAATTTAGCATGGCTAATCCACCCTAACCTGCACATCCCTGAACACTATGGGTAATTTAGCATGGTCAATCCACCCTAACCTACACATCCCTGAACACTATGGGTAATTTAGCATGGCCAATCCACCCTAACCTGCACATCCCTGAACACTATGGGTAATTTAGCATGGCCAATCCACCCTAACCTACACAACCCTGAACACTATGGGTAATTTAGCACGGCCAATCCACCCTAACCCACACATCCCTGAGCACTATGGGTAATTTAGCATGGCCAATCCACCCTAACCTGCACATCCCTGAACACTATGGGGTAATTTAGCATGGCCAATTTACCCTAACCTGCACTTCCCTGAACACTATGGGTAATTTAGCATGGCCAATCCACCCTAACCTGCACATCCCTGAACACTATGGAGTAATTTAGCATGGCCAATCCACCCTAACCTACACATCCCTGAACACTATGGGTAATTTAGCATGGCCAATCCACCCTAACCTGCACATCCCTGAACACTATGGAGTAATTTAGCATGGCCAATCCACCCTAACCTCCACATCCCTGAACACTATGGGTTAATTTAGCATGGTCAATCCACCCTAACCTATACATCCCCTGAACACTATGGGTAATTTAGCATGGCCAATCCACCCTAACCTGAACATCCCTGAGCACTATGGAGTAATTTAGCATGACCAATCCACCCTAACCTACACATCTCCTGAGCACTATAGGGTAATTTAGCATGGCCAATCCACCCTAACCTACACATCCCTGAACACTATGGGTAATTTAGCATGGCCAATCCACCCTAATCTACACAACCTGAACACTATGGGTAATTTAGCACGGCCAATCCACCCTAACCCACACATCCCTGAGCACTATGGGTAATTTAGCATGGCCAATCCACCCTAACCTGCACATCCCTGAACACTATGGGGTAATTTAGCATGGCCAATCCACCCTAACCTGCACATCCCTGAACACTATGGGGTAATTTAGCATGGCCAATTTACCCTAACCTGCACATCCCTGAACACTATGGGTAATTTAGCATGGCCAATCCACCCTAACCTGCACATCCCTGAACACTATGGAGTAATTCAGCATGGCCAATCCACCCTAACCTGCACATCCCTGAGCACTATGGGTAATTTA